>NC_141787.1:7130967-7344066 GCF_054643075.1 Acanthaster planci
TCTAACCCTAACCCTAACCCTATCTCTAACCATTCCCCTTACCCTATCCTTAACCCTAACCCTATCTCGAACCCTAACCCTACCCCTAACCCTAACCCTAACCCTTTACGTAACCCTAACCCTATCCGTAACCCTAACCATATCTCTAACCCTAACCCTACCCCTAACCCTAAGCCTACCCCTAACCCTATCTCTAACCCTATCCGTAACCCTAACCCTATCTCTAACCCTAACCCTATCCGTAACCCTAACCCTACCCCTAACCCTATCCGTAACCCTATCTCTAACCCTACCCCTAACCCTATCTCTAACCCTAACCCTATCCGTTACCCCAACCCTACCTCCAACCCTAACCCTACCCCTAACCCTATCCGTAACCCTAACCCTATCTCTAACCTTAACCCTACCCCTAACCCTATCTCTAACCCTTCCCCTTACTCTATCCGTAACCCTAACCCTATCTCGAACCCTAACCCTACCACTAACCCTATCTCTAACCCTCACCCTATCCGTAACCCTAACCATATCTCTAACCCTGACCCAAGCCCTAACCCTACCTGTAACCCTAACCCTATCTCTAATCCTATCCCTAACCCTATATCTAACCCTAACCCTAACCCTAACCCTCATCCCAACCCTATCCCTAACCCTAACCCTACCCCTAACCCTATCTCTAACCCTATCCGTAACCCTAACCCTATCTCTAACCCTAACCCTACCCCTAACCCTATCCTTAACCCTAACCCTATCTCTAACCCTAACCCTATCCGTAACCCTAACCCTATCTCTAACCCTAACCAAACCCCTAACCCTATCCGTAGCCCTAACCCTATCTCTAACCCTATCCCTAACCGTATCTCTAACCGTAACCCTAACCCTACCCCTAACCCTATCTCTAACCCTTATCCTAACCCTATCCGTAACCTTACACATAACCCCAACCGTATCCATAATCATTATCCCTGATCCTATCTCTAACCGTAACCCTATCCAAATATATAAGGATAGGGTTATTGATATATAGAAATATAGTCGTTTCTTCCGTTGTGTCAAATGTTGATGTAAATATATAGCTCAAAATATCCCTTTCTCTAACCCTATCCAAAACACTCGCACTATCCTACCCCTATCGCCAACAATATCCCTCACCCATCTGTCCCTAACCCTATTCCTATCTCTAACCCTAACCCTACCAATAACCCTATCTGTAACCCCAACCCTATCTGTAACCCTAACCCTATCTCTAACCCTAACCCTACCCCTGACCCTAACCCTACCCCTATCCGTAACCCTAACCCTATCTCCAACCCTAACCGAACCCCTAACCCTATCCGTAACCCTACCCTTATCTCTAACCCTACCCCTAACCCTATCTCTAACCCCAAGCCTAACCCTATATGTAACCCCTTACCCTATCGCTAACCTTACCCCTAACCCCATCCTTAACTCTAACCCTATCCCTATCCCTAACCCTAACCCTACCCTTAACCCTAACCCTACCCCTATCTGTAACCCTACCCCTATCTCTACCCTATCCCAACACCTAACCCTATCCATAACCCTAACCCTATCCCTAACCCTACCCTTAACCCTAACCCTACCCCTATCTCTAACCCTACCCCTAACAATATCCGTATCCCTAACCCTAACCCTATCTCTAACCCTAACCCTACCCCTAACCCTATCTCTAACCCTTCCCCTTACCCTATCTGTAACCCTAACCATATCTCGAACCCTAACCCTACCCCTAACCCTACAACTAACCCTATCTCTAACCCTAACCCTATCCCTAACCCTATCTCTAACCCTAAACCTAACCCTATCCGTAACCCTAACCCTATCTCTAACCCTAACCCTACCCCTAACCCTATCCGTATCCCTACCCCTAACCCTATCTCTAACCTTTACCCTATATGTAACCCTAACCCTATCTCTAACCCTAAGCCTAACCATATCCGTAACACTAAATATATTTCTAATTCTAACCCTATCCGTAACCCTAACCCTATCTCTAACCCTAAGCCTAACCCTAACCCTATCTCTAACCATTCCCCTTACCCTATCCGTAACCCTAACCCTATCTCGAACCCTAACCCTATCTCTAACCCTACCACTAACCCTATCGCTAACCCTAACCCTATCCGTAACCCTAACCATATCTCTAACCCTAACCCAACCCCTAACCCTATCAGTAACCTTAACCCTATCTCTAACCCTATCCCTAACCCTAACGCTACCCCTAACCCTATCTCTAACCCTAACCCTATCTCTAACCCTATCCCTACCCCTAACCCCAACCATATCCCTAACCATTATCCTTAACCCTATCTCTAACCCTAACCCTACCCCTAACCCTATCTCTAACCCTAAGCCTAACCCTATCCGTAACCCTAACCCTATCTCTAACCCTACCCCTAACCCTATCCGTATCCCTAACCCTAACACTATCTCTAACCCTAACCCTACCCCTAACCCTATCTCTAACCCTTCCCCTTACCCTATCTGTAACCCTAACCCTACCCCTAACCCTACCACTAACCCTATCGCTAACCCTAACCCAACCCCTAACCCTATCTCTAACCCTAACCCTATCTCTAACCCTATCCCTACCCCTAACCCCAACCATATCCCTAACCATTATCCTTAACCCTATCTCTAACCCTAACCCTACCCCTAACCCTATCCGTAACACTAAACTTATTTCTAACCCTATCGTAACCCTAACCCTCTCTCTGACCCTAACCCTACCCCTAACCCTAACCCTATCCCTAACCGTATCTCTAACCCTAACCCTACCCCTAACCCTATCTCTAACCCTAAACCTAACCCTATCCGTAACCTTACACCTAACCCCAACCGTATCCCTAATCATTATCCCTGATCCTATCTCTAACCGTAACCCTATCCAAATATATAAGGATAGGGTTATTGATATATAGGGATATAGTCGTATATTCCGTTGTGTCAAATGTTGATGTAAATATATAGCTCAAAATATCCCTTTCTCTAACCCTATCCAAAACACTCGCACTATCCTACCCCTAACGCCAACAATATCCCTCACCCATCTGTCCCTAACCCTATTCCTATCTCTAACCCTATCCCTACCGATAACCCCAACCCTATGCCTAACCCTTATCCCTAACCCTATCTCTAACCCTACACCTACCCCTTACCCTATCCGTAACCCTAACCTTATCTCTAACCCTAACCCAACCCCTAACCCTATCCGTAACCCTAACCCTATCTGTAACCCTAACCCTATCTCTCACCCTAACCCTACCCCTAACCCTATCCGTAACCTTACACCTAACCCCAACTCTATCCATAATCATTATCCCTGATCCTATCTCTAACCGTAACCCTATTCCAATATATAAGGATGGGGTTATTGATATATAGGGATATAGTCGTATATTCCGTTGTGTCAAATGTTGATGTAAATATATAGCTCAAAATATCCCTTTCTCTAACCCTATCCCCAACACTCGCGCTATTCTGCCCCTAACGCCAACAATACCCCTCACCCATCTGTCCCTAACCCTATTCTTATCTCTGACCCTATCCCTACCGATAACCCCAACCCCATCCCTAACCCTTATCCCTAACCCTATCTCTAACCTTACACCTACCCCTTACCCTATCCGTTACCCAAACCCTATCTCTAACCCTAACCCTACCCCTAACCCTATCCGTAACCCTAACCCTATCTCTAACCCTAACCCTAACCCTATCTGTAACCCTATTATTAACCCTAACCCTACCCCTAACCCTAACCCTACCCCTAACCCTATCCGTAACCCTAACCCTATCTCTAACCCTAACCCTATCTGTAACCCTATCTCTAACCCTATCCGTAACCAAACCCCTAACCCTATCCGTAGCCCTAACCCTATCT
This sequence comes from Acanthaster planci, assembly GCF_054643075.1. NCBI lineage: Eukaryota > Metazoa > Echinodermata > Asteroidea > Valvatida > Acanthasteridae > Acanthaster > Acanthaster planci. Next base: position 7,134,866 of record NC_141787.1, read on the forward strand.
CTAACCCTATCCCTAACCGTATCTCTAACCCTAACCCTAACCCTAACCCTAACCCTAACCCTAACCCTAACCCTACTCTTAACCCTAACCCTACCCCTATCTGTAACCCTACCCCTATCCCTAACCCTATCCCTAACCCTAACCCTATCCCTAACCCTAACCCTATCTCTAACCCTAAACCTAACTTTATCCGTAACCCTAACCCTATCTCTAACCCAACCCCAACCCTATCCGTATCCCTAACCCTATTTCTAACCCTAACCCTACCCCTTACCCTATCTCTAACCCTTCCCCTTACCCTATCTGTAACCCTAACCATATCTCGAACCCTAACCCTACCCCTAACCCTACCCCTAAACCTATCTCTAACCCTAACCCCATCCGTAACCCTATCTCTAACCCTAACCCTACCCCTAACCCTATCTCTAACCCTTACCCTAACACTATCAGTAACCCTACCCTTAACCCTATCCGTAACCCTTACCCTATCTCTAACCCTACCCCCAACCCTATCTCTAACCCTAAGCTTAACCCTATCTGTAACCCGTACCCTATCTCTAACCCTACCCCTAACCCTATCCGTATCCCTAACCCTATCTCTAACCCTAACCCTAACCCTAACCCTATCTCTAACCATTCCCCTTACCCTATCCGTAACCCTAACCCTATCTCGAACCCTAACCCTACCCCTAACCCTACCACTAACCCTATCGCTAACCCTAACCCTATCCGTAACCCTAACCATATCTCTAACCCTAACCCAACCCCTAACCCTATCTGTAACCCTAACCCTATCTCTAACCCTACCCCTCACCCTATCTCTAACCCTAACCCTATCCGTACCCCTAACCCTACCCCTACCCCTAACCCTATCCGTAACCTTAACCCTATCTCCAACCCTAACCCTACCCCTAACCCTATCTCTAACCCTTCCCCTTACCCTATCCGTAACCCTAACCCTATCTCGAACCCTAACCCTACCACTAACCCTATCTCTAACCCTCACCCTATCCGCAACCCTAACCCTATCTCTAACCCTGACCCAACCCCTAACCCTATCTGTAACCCTAACCCTATCTCTAATCCTATCCCTAACCCTATCTCTAGCCCTAACCCTAACCCTATCTCTAACCCTAACCCTATCTCTACCCCTAACCTTATCCGTAACCCTAACCCTATCCATAACCCTAACCCTATCTCTAACCCTACCCCTAACCCTATCTCTAACCCTAACCGTATCTGTAACCCTAACCCTATCTCTAACTCTAAACCTAACCCTATCTGTAACCCTAACCCTATCTCTAACCCTAAACCTATCCCTATCCGTAATCCTAACCCTATCTCTAACCCTAACCCTAACCCTAACCCTACCCGTAACCCTAACCCTAACCCTATCTCTAACCATTCCCTTACCCTATCCGTAACCCTAACCCTATCTCGAACCCTAACCCTACCCCTAACCCAACCATATCCCTAACCATTATCCCTAACCCTATCTCTAACACTAACCCTACCCATAACCCTATCCGTAACACTAACCTTATCTCTAACCCTATCCGTAACCCTAACCCTCTCTCTGACCCTAACCCTACCCCTAACACTATCTCTAACCCTACCCCTAACCCTAACCCTAACCCTAACCCTAACCCTATCTCTAACCCTAACCCTATCCGTAACCTTACACCTAACCCCAACTCTATCCATAATCATTATCCCTCGTCCTATCTCTAAGCGTAACCCTATCCCAATATATAAGGATGGGGTTATTGATATATAGGGATATAGTCGTATATTCCGTTGTGTCAAATGTTGATGTAAATATATAGCTCAAAATATCCTTTTCTCTAACCCTATCCCCAACACTCGCGCTATTCTGCCCCTAACGCCAACAATACCCCTCACCCATCTGTCCCTAACCCTATTCCTATCTCTAACCATATCCCTACCGATAACCCCAACCCTATCCCTAACCCTTATCCCTAACCCTATCTCTAATCCTAACCCTACCCCTAACTCTATCCTTAACCCTAACCCTATCTTTAACCCTATCCTTGCCCCTAACCCCAACCATACCCCTAACCATTGTCCTTAACCCTATCTCTAACCCTAACCCTACCCCTAACCCTATCCGTAACACTAACCCTATCTCTAACCCTATCCGTAATCCTTACCCTCTCTCTGACCTTAAGCCTACCCCTAACACTATCTCTAACCCTACCCCTAACCCTAACCCTACCCTTAACCCTATCTCTAACCCTACCCCTAACCCTATCTCTAACCCTAAACCTAACCCTATCCGTAACCTTACACCTAACCCCAACCGTATCCATAATCATTATCCCTGATCCTATCTCTAACCGTAACCCTATCCAAATATATAAGGATAGGGTTATTGATATATAGAAATAAAGTCGTATATTCCGTTGTGTCAAATGTTGATGTAAATATATAGCTCAAAATATCTTTTTCTCTAACCCTATCCCCAACACTGGCACTATCCTACCCCTAACGCCAACAATATCCCTTACCCATCTGTCCCTAACCCTATTCCTATCTCTAACCCTAACCCTACCAATAACCCTATCCGTAACCCTAACCCTATCGCTAACCCTAACCCAACCCCTAACCTTATCCGTAACCCTAACCCTATCTCTAACTCTAACCCTTCCCCTAACCCAAACCCTACCCCTAACCCTATCCGTAGCCGGAACCCTCTTTTCAACCCTAACCCTACCCCTAACATTATCTCTAACCCTATCCCTAACCCTATCTGTAACCCTAACCATATCTCGAACCCTAAAACTACCCCTAACCCTACAACTAACCCTATCTCTAACCCTAACCCTATCCCTAACCCTATCTCTAACCCTAAACCTAACCCTATCCGTAACCCTAACCCTATCTCGAAACCCTAACCCTACCCCTAACCCTATCCGTATCCCTACCCCTAACCCTATCTCTAACCCTAACCCTATCTCTAACCCTACCCCTAACCCTATCTCTAACCATAAGCGTAACCCTATCTCCAACCCTAACCCTATCTCTAACCCTACCCCTAACCCTATCCGTATCCCTAACCCTAACCCTATCTCTAACCCTAACCCTAACCCTATCTCTAACCATTCCCCTTACCCTATCCTTAACCCTAACCCTATCTCGAACCCTAACCCTACCCCTTCCCCTAACCCCAACCCTATCCCTAACCCTAACCCTATCCGTAACCCTAACCATATCTATAACCCTAACCAACCCCTAACCCTATCCGTAACCCTAACCCTATCTCTAACCCTACCCCTAACCCTAACCCTACCCCTATCCGTAACCCTATATCTAACCCTAACCCAACCCCTAACCCAATCCGTAACCCTAACCCTATCTCTAACCCTACCCCTAACCCTATCTCTAACCCTAACCCTAACCCTAACCCCAACCCTATCTCAAACCCTAACCCTACCCATAACCCTATCCGTAACCCTAACCCTATCTCTAACCCTAACCCTACCCCTAACCCTATCTCTAACCCTTCCCATTACCCTTTCCGTAACCCTAACCCTATCTCGAACCCTAACCCTACCACTAACCCTATCTCTAACCCTCACCCTATCCGCAACCCTAACCCTATCTTTAACCCTACCCCTAACCCCATCCATAATGCTAACACAATACCTATTCCTAACCCTAACCCTACACTTAACCCTAACCCTACCCCTATCTGTAACCCTACCCCTATCTCTAACCCTATCCCAACCCCTAACCCTATCCGTAACCCTAACCCTATCTCTAAACCTAAACCTAACCCTATCCGTAACCCTAACCCTATCTCTAACCCTACCCCAACCCTATCCGTATCCCTAACCCTATTTCTAACCCTACCCCTAACCCTATCTCTAACCCTTCCCCTTACCCTATCTGTAACCCTAACCATATCTCGAACCCTAACCCTACCCCTAACCCTACAACTAACCCTATCTCTGACCCTAACCCTACCCCTAACCCTATCTCTAACCCTAAACCTAACCCTATCCGTAACCCTACACCTATCTCTAACCCTAATCCTACCCCTAACCCTATCTGTAACCCTACCCCTAACCCTATCTCTAACCCTAACCCTATCTCTAACCCTACCCCTAACCCTATCTCTAACCCTAAGCCTAACCCTATCTGTAACCCTTACCCTATCTCTAACCCTACCCCTAACCCTATCCGTATCCCTAACCCTATCTCTAACCCTAACCCTAACCCTATCTCTAACCATTCCCCTTACCCTATCCGTAACCCTAACCCTATCTCGAACCCTAACCCTACCCCTAACCCTACCACTAACCCTATCGCTAACCCTAACCCTATCCGTAACCCTAACCATATCTCTAACCCTAACCCAACCCCCTAACCCTATCCGTAACCCTAACCCTATCTCTAACCCTATCCCTAACCCTAACGCTACCCCTATCCGTAACCCTAACCCTATCTCTAACCCTAACCCTACCCCTTAACCCTATCTCTAACCCTTCCCCTTACCCTATCCGTAACCCTAACCCTATCTCGAACCCTAACCCTACCACTAACCCTATCTCTAACCCGCACCCTATCTGCAACCCTAACCCTATCTCTAACCCTGACCCAACCCCTAACCCTATCTGTAACCCTAACCCTATCTCTAATCCTATCCCTAACCCTATCTCTAGCCCTAACCCTAACCCTATCTCTAACCCTAACCCTATCTCTAACCCTACCCCTAACCCTATCCCTAACCCTAACCCTATCTGTAACCCTAACCCTATCTCTAACTCTAAACCTAACCCTATCTGTAACCCTAACCCTATCTCTAAACCTAAACCTAACCCTATCCGTAATCCTAACCCTATCTCTAACCCTAACCCTAATCCTATCCGTAACCCTAACCCTAACCCTATCTCTAACCATTCCCCTTACCCTATCCGTAACCCTAACCCTATCTCGAACCCTAACCCTACCCCTAACCCTACCACTAACATTATCGCTAACCCTAACCCTATCCGTAACCCTAACCATATCTCTAACCCTAACCCAACCCCTAACCCTATCCGTAACACTAACCCTAACCCTAACCCTTCCCTTAACAGAAACCCTACCCCTAACCCTATCTTAAACCCTAACCCTATCTCTAACCCTTACCCTACCCCTAACCCCAACCATATCCCTAACCATTATCCTTAACCCTATCTCTAGCCCTAACCCTACCCCTAACCCTATCCGTAACACTAACCCTAACCCTAACCCTATCCGTAACCGTAACCCTCTCTCTGACCCTAACCCTACTCCTAACACTATCTCTAACCCTACCCCTAACCCTAACCCTAACCCTAACCCTATCTCTAACCCTAACCCTATCTGTAACCCTAACCCTATCTCTCACCCTAACCTTAACCCTATCCGTAACCTTACACCTAACCCCAACTCTATCCATAATCATTATCCCTGATCCTATCTCTAACCGTAACCCTATCCCAATATATAAGGATGGGGTTATTGATATATAGGGATATAGTCGTATATTCCGTTGTGTCAAATGTTGATGTAAATATATAGCTCAAAATATCCTTTTCTCTAACCCTATCCCCAACACTCGCGCTATTCTGCCCCTAACGCCAACAATACCCCTCACCCATCTGTCCCTAACCCTATTCCTATCTCTAACCATATCCCTACCGATAACCCCAACCCTATCCCTAACCCTTATCCCTAACCCTATCTCTAACCCTACACCTATCCCTTACCCTATCCGTAACCCTAACCCTATCTCTAACCCTATCTCTAACCCTAACCCTACCCCTAACCCTATCCTTAACCCTAACCCTATCTTTAACCCTATCCTTGCCCCTAACCCCAACCATACCCCTAACCATTGTCCTTAACCCTATCTCTAACCCTAACCCTACCCCTAACCCTATCCGTAACACTAACCCTATCTCTAACCCTATCCGTAATCCTTACCCTCTCTCTGACCTTAAGCCTACCCCTAACACTATCTCTAACCCTACCCCTAACCCTAACCCTACCCTTAACCCTATCTCTAACCCTAAACCTAACCATATCCGTAACCTTACACCTAACCCTAACCGTATTCATAATCATTATCCCTGATCCTATCTCTAACCGTAACCCTATCCAAATATATAAGGATAGGGTTATTGATATATAGAAATAAAATCGTATATTCCGTTGTGTCAAATGTTGATGTAAATATATAGCTCAAAATATCTTTTTCTCTAACCCTATCCCCAACACTGGCACTATCCTACCCCTAACGCCAACAATATCCCTTACCCATCTGTCCCTAACCCTATTCCTATCTCTAACCCTAACCCTACCAATAACCCTATCCGTAACCCTAACCCTATCGCTAACCCTAACCCAAACCCTAACCTTATCCGTAACCCTACCCCTATCTCTAACCCTATCCCTAACCCTATCTCTCACACTAACCCTATCCGTAACCCTACCCTTATCTCTAACCCTACCCCTAACCCTATCTCTAACCCTAACCCTATCCGTAACCATAACCCTATCTCGAACCGTAACCCTACCCCTACCCCTAACCCTACCACTAACCCTATCCGTAACCCTTACCCTATCTCTAACCCTACCCCTAACCCTATCTCTAGCCCTACCCCTAACCCTATCTCTAGCCCTAACGCTATCCGTAACCCTAACCCTATCTCTAACCCTAACCCTATCTGTAACCCTAACCCTATCTCTCACCCTAACCCTACCCCTAACCCTATCCGTAACCTTACACCTAACCCCAACTCTATCCATAATCATTATCCCTGATCCTATCTCTAACCGTAACCCTATTCCAATATATAAGGATGGGGTTATTGATATATAGGGATATAGTCGTATATTCCGTTGTGTCAAATGTTGATGTAAATATATAGCTCAAAATATCCTTTTCTCTAACCCTATCCCCAACACTCGCGCTATTCTGCCCCTAACGCCAACAATACCCCTCACCCATCTGTCCCTAACCCTATTCCTATCTCTGACCCTATCCCTACCGATAACCCAAACCCTATCTCTAACCCTTATCCCTAACCCTATCTCTAACCTTACACCTACCCCTTACCCTATCCGTAACCCAAACCCTAACCCTAACCCTATCTCTAACCCTATCCGTAACCCAAACCCTATCTCTAACCCTAACCCTACCCCTACCCCTAACCCTATCCTTAACCCTAACCCTATCCTTAACCCTAACCCTGTCTCTAACCCTAACCCTATCCGTAACCCTAACCCTATCTCTAACCCTAAGCCTAACCCTATCCGTAACCCTAACCCTATCTCTAACCCTATCCCTAACCGTAACTCTAACCCTAACCCTAACCCTACCCCTAACCCTATCTCTAACCCTAAACCTAACCCTATCCGTAACCTTACACATAACCCCAACCGTATCCATAATCATTATCCCTGATCCTATCTCTAACCGTAACCCTATCCAAATATATAAGGATAGGGTTATTGATATATAGAAATATAGTCGTATCTTCCGTTGTGTCAAATGTTGATGTAAATATATAGCTCAAAATACCCCTTTTTCTAACCCTATCCGAAACACTCGCACTATCCTACCCCTATCGCCAACAATATCCCTCACCCATCTGTCCCTAACCCTATTCCTATCTCTAACCCTAACCCTACCAATAACCCTATCTGTAACCCCAACCCTATCTGTAACCCTAACCCTATCCGTAACCGTAACCCTACCCCTGACCCTACCCCTATCCGTAACCCTAACCCTATCTCTAACCCTAACCCAACCCCTAACCCTATCCGTAACCCTTACCCTATCTCTAACCCTATCCCTATCTCTAACCCTAAGCCTAACCCTATCTGTAACCCTTACCCTATCGCTAACCTTACCCCTAACCGTATCCGTAACCCTAACCCTATCTCTAACCCTAACCCTACCCCTAACCCTAACCCTACCCCTATCCGTAACCCTAACCCTATCTCTAACCCGTACCCAACCCCTAACCCTATCTCTAACCCTAACCCTATCCGTAACCCTACCCCTAACCCTATCTCTAACCCTAACCCTATCTCTAACCCTACCCCTAACCCTATCTCTAACCCTAAGCCTAACCCTATCTGTAACCCTTACCCTATCTCTAACCCTACCCCTATCCCTATCCGTATCCCTAACCCTAACCCTATCTCTAACCCTAACCCTAACCCTAACCCTATCTCTAACCCTTCCCCTTACCCTATCCGTAACCCTAACCCTATCTCGAACCCTAACCCTACCCCTAACCCCTACCACTAACCAGCGCTAACCCTAACCCTATCCGTAACCCTAACCCTATCTCTAACCCCTATCCCTAACCCTAACCCTATCCCTACCCCTAACCCCAACCATATCCCTAACCATTATCCTTAACCCTATCTCTAACCCTACCCCTAACCCTATCTCTAACCCTTAGCTAACCCTATCTGTAACCCTTACCCTATCTCTAACCCTACCCCTAACCCTATCCGTATCCCTAACCCTAACCCTATCTCTAACCCTAACCCTAACCCTAACCCTATCTCTAACCATTCCCCTTACCCTATCCGTAACCCTAACCCTACCCCTAACCCTACCACTAACCCTATAGCTAACCCTAACCCAACCCCTAACCCTATCTGTAACCCTAACCCTATCTCTAACCCTATCCCTAACCCTAACGCTACCCCTAACCCTATCTCTAACCCTAACCCTCTCTCTCACCCTATCCCTACCCCTAACCCCAACCATATCCCTAACCATTATCCTTAATCCTATCTCTAACCCTAATCCTACCCCTAACCCTACCACTAACCTTATCTGTAACCCTTACCCTATCTCTAACCCTACCCCTAACCCTATCTCTAGCCCTAAGCTTAACCCTAACCCTATCTCTAACCCTAACCCTAACCCAATCTCTAACCCTAACCCTAACCCTGCCCGTAACCCTAACCCTATCTCTAACCCTAACCCTATCTGTAACCCTAACCCGATCTCTAACCCTAACCCTACCCCTAACCCTATCCGTAACCTTACACCTAACCCCAACCGTATCCATAACCATTATCCCTGATCCTATCTCTAACCGTAACCCTTTCCCAATATATAAGGATGGGGTCATTGATATATAGGGATATAGTCGTATATTCCGTTGTGTCAAATGTTGATGTAAATATATAGCTCAAAATATCCCTTTCTCTAACCCTATCCCCAACACTCGCGCTATTCTACCCCTAACGCCAAAAGTACCCCTCACCCATCTGTCCCTAACCCTATTCCTATCTCTTACCCTATCCCTACCGATAACCCCAACCCCATCCCTAACCCTTATCCCTAACCCTATCTCTAACCTTACACCTACCCCTTACCCTATCCGTAACCCAAACCCTATCTCTAACCCTACCCCTAAACCCTAACACTAACCTTAACCCTAACCCTATCCGTAACACTAACCCTATCTCTAACCCTAACCCTATCCGTAACCCTAACCCTCTTTTTAACCCAAAAACAACCCTTAGCCCTACCCCTAACCCTATCCGGAGCCCTAACCCTATCTCTAACCCTATCCCTAACCGTATCTCTAACCCTAACCCTAACCCTACCCCTAACCCTATCTCTAACCCCTATCCTAACCCTATCCGTAACCTTACACATAACCCCAACCGTATCCATAATCATTATCCCTGATCCTATCTCTAACCGTAACCCTATCCAAATATATAAGGATAGGGTTATTGATATATAGAAATATAGTCGGTTCTTCCGTTGTGTCAAATGTTGATGTAAATATATAGCTCAAAATACCCCTTTTTCTAACCCTAACACTCGCACTATCCTACCCCTAACGCCAACAATATCCCTCACCCATCTGTCCCTAACCCTATTCCTATCACTAACCCTAACCCTACCAATAACCCTATCTGTAACCCCAACCCTATCTCTAACCCTAACCCTACCCCTAACCCTACCACTAACCCTATCGCTAACCCTAACCCTATCCGTAACGCTAACCCTATCTCTAACCCTACCCAACCCCTAACCCTATCCGTAACCCTTACCCTATCTCTAACCCTACCCCCAACCCTATCTCTAACCCTAAGCTTAACCCTATCTGTAACCCTTACCCTATCGCTAACCTTACCCCTAACCGTATCCGTAACCCTAACCCTATCTCTAACCCTAACCCTACCCCTAACCCTAACCCTACCCCTATCCATAACCTTAACCCTATCTCTAACCCTAACCCTATCTCTAACCCTAACCCTATCCGTAACCCTAACCCTATCTCTAACCCTAACCCTATCTGTAACCCTAACCCTATCTCTAACCCTACCCCTAACCCTATCTGTAACCTTACACCTAACCCCAACCGTATCCATAATCATTATCCCTGATCCTATCTCTAACCGTAACCCTATCCCAATATATAAGGATGGGGTTATTGATATATAGGGATATAGTCGTATATTCCGTTGTGTCAAATGTTGATGTAAATATATAGCTCAAAATATCCCTTTCTCTAACCCTATCCCCAACACTCGCGCTATTCTACCCCTAACGCCAACAATACCCCTCACCCATCTGTCCCTAACCCTATTCCTATCTCTAACCCTATCCCTACCGATAACTCCAACCCTATCCCTAACCCTTATCCCTAACCCTATCTCTAACCCTAACCCTACCCCTAACCCTAACCCTACCCCTATCCGTAACCCTAACCCTATCTCCAACCCTAACCCTATCTGTAACCCTAACCCTATCTCTAACCCTAACCCTACCCCTAACCCTATCCGTAACCTTACACCTAACCCCAACCGTGTCCATAACCATTATCTCTGATCCTATCTCTAACCGTAACCCTATCCCAATATATAAGGATGGGGTCATTGATATATAGGGATGTAGTCGTATATTCCGTTGTGTCAAATGTTGATGTAAATATATAGCTCAAAATATCCCTTTCTCTAACCCTATCCCCAACACTTGCGCTATTCTACCCCAAACGCCAACAGTACCCCTCACCCATCTGTCCCTAACCCTATTCCTATCTCTTACCCTATCCCTACCGATAACCCCAACCCCATCCGTAACCCTTATCCCTAACCCTATCTCTAAACTTACACCTACCCCTTACCCTATCCGTAACCCAAACCCTATCCGTAACCCTAACCCTACGCCTACCCCTAACCCTATCCGTAACCCTAACCCTATCTCCAGCGCTACCCCTAACCCTATCTCTAACCCTATCAGTAACCATAACCCTATCTCTAACCCTAACCCTACCCCTAAACCTATCCTTAACCCTAACCCTATCTCTAACCCCAACCATACCCCTAACCCCAACCATATCCCTAACCATTATCCTTAACCCTATCTCTAACCCTAACCCTACCCCTAACCCTATCTCTAACCCTACCCCTAACCCTATCCGTAACCCTAACCCTATCTCTAACCCCAACCCTATCCCTAACCCTTATCCCTAACCCTATGAGCTCGATAACACCCTCCTCCCTATAAATAGGCAAACCAGGGAGTGTGGGTTAAGATCGAAAATACTTTCCTTGAAATACACACGTTTTGGGCCCAACCGGTCCCGGGGCAATGCCCTCTCAGAGGCCTTGGGTGGGCCAGCGAGCTTATGGACGGCAGGCCTGGAGACGCCCGGCCCGCTCGGCTGCAGGAAACCCCGGACATCCGAACCTCTCGGACAAGGTTTTCCGAGGATGGCAATTCACTGCGGCGTAGCAACCACGCCACCGCCCTAGAGTCGGGTTCGCCCGGGGAACCGCCCTGAGCTTGGCGCTCGATTGTGTCGGAAATGCACGGCTTTAGAGGGTCTTTGTAGTGTGTTTTTTTATTATTTGAATTGATAAAGTGTTTCTACCTGAACAATTTTTTGCTCATTTTACCTTGGTTGCACCGCCTTGATATCAATAAAAAAAACTTTTTGACATAAGAACATAAGAATGTGTGACGTTAACTCCGGAGATCGGCAAACTTTCCCAGTTATGCGTGGCAGCTCGATCGGCAGCGTCACACGCACTTCTTGTAAAGTTTCTTGAGAATTTCGCCTCACTCCTTCACGAAAATAACGTAGTTTTTTTCAGAATGCCACCGACCTGTATTTTTGCTGTTTGCAGCAACACTACCAAAGATGGTTTCAGTCTGCATCGTTTTCCATCTGACCCAAAATGTCGACGAATTTGGACGGCGAAAGTGAAGCTGACCCGAGCCAAGTGGTCGGACCAAACGAGCACTCAGTGATCTGCTCCGCACACTTCGAGCCTTCCTTTTTTGATCGTAACGCCGACGATCAACATCATCAGTTTGGGATTAAGTTCAAGGCAATGCTTCGTCCCGATGCTGTACCCACAATATTTTTTAATAAGCAAGAAAAGTCAGCCGGTACTGGAAGAGAAGAGGAAGGGTGCTTTTGCAAAACGCAAGCGACTCCGAGTAAGTTTTATCGTTTCTCACTCGCCATGCATTCACGTTAGTTTCATAATCGCATGGTGCATGTAGTCGTTTTGTACACGTTTTGTGAATTTTGGTTGTTTATTCTGTTGATCTTAAAGCTAGAAACACTGTTCAGAAATAGTAGCGTAGAAGAGATAAACATAATCACCGCGGTGGATGACAAATACAGTAAAAAGATAATCGATGACTCGCGGTGTCGTGTTGCTGGTAGCGACGTTTCGGCTGCTAGTGCTGCTAGCCTTCATCAGGCATTAATTAGACACTACGTCGAAGGAGATCAACGCCTCATGGCTGCTGATGTGCTGCCCGCGGAGGAACTCTGCGAAAGCTGTGGAGTTGGGCACGGTGTTTGGTGTGTTACCGGTCAGCGGTGACAGGATCCCGGCTAGATGCTTGGAGAGGTTGTACGCAAAGGAACTCACGCATGAAACGATGGGTCTCAAGGGTGTCCCCGGCTGATGAAGGCTAGCAGCACTAGCAGCCGAAACGTCGCTACCAGCAACACGACACCGCGAGTCATCGATTATCTTTTTACTGTAATAGTAGCCTACTTTGATATTTGTACATTTTGATAGACTAATGACGGGGCAGGGTTGGAATCGTTAACACTTTCTTGTTGACATTAATCTGGTCACTCACTAATATGCAAGGTGCAGTTCTTTTTCAATCAGCATAAGCCTTACTGATCGTGACATTCATGTGTTTGCCATGAAGATGAGAAGCAACAATATCATTAGCCGTAAGGTTTCCGCACCTCATTTTGTTTCTTCTGCCTTTCAATATATTTTTCATTATATAAGCACAACTGTGGTAGTTTATAAATGACACTTGTTTTACTGAACTATTTCTCCTATTCATTTTAACAAGGATTAATTTCATTTAATTTGTTTTCTTTCATTGGAAACTGCTATCAGCTTATGGAGGATGTGCTTCCACGGAAACAAGCCAGAAGAGAGAGCAACCAGGCCGGAAAGGTAAGAGATAGAACACTGTGCATAGAAAGTGTGCCAGACCCAGAGTGTACTGCGAGTGCTCGTAGCATGATTCCAGTTGTGTCGGTAAGTCCATCACAATCACTTGCTCCCTTCAACTATTGTTGAACATTCAAGAGGAACAAATGGGTATTGTTCTTCAATTTTTCTCTCTGGAAATATTTTTAAAATAACTTTCATTTTGTTCTTTTACATGTACAGAATGTGGATTTTGCTTGTCAGACTGATCCAGTGAAAATTCTTTGTTGTGACATACGTAAGTATCAAAATGCATTTGAAATGTCTATTTTTGTTATCATATTAATTTATAAATGTCATTTTTTCTTCTTATTCGGTTTTCTTGTTCTCGCCACAGTTCATGATAAACAACAAATTTATACAATTTTTTCTGATAGATACCGATGCCGGAATACAAGCTAATCCCGAAGTCAGCGAAACTGGAATACAATTCAAGCTGCTTGATGATGCAGAGGTCGATGAGGTACAAGACAATGAAGTTGAAGAATTAGAAGAGGAAGACTTAGAAGAGAAACAAGAGCGTGATGATTCCTCCGACTATGAACCATCCTCATCATCATCTTTGTCATCATTTTCAGAACCTTGTCGCACCCGGTCATTCAAAAAGTAAGTATGATAGATGCAGTATATGAAATGAGAATTCATTTTATAACGTTACAACAGAAACAAAGCGAAATGTTTTTTTTTTTAATTTAAAATTAACCTCCTCTCATCGCAGAGTAGAAACTACTTTTCATTCCTACACTCACCGTGGTATCACCTTGGTTTACCCAAATGCCATTGATCTTTGTAAACAGAAGGGGGAGAAGTCCACGGACCGTTCCAATATTACCGGATGTTCTTCCTCAAGATCATCTAAGTACACTGTGTTCGAGGGGGAGCTCTTTCAACGTTTCAGGAAGTGTTTCAAGTGCGGTTCACGGAAGATCAGTCTGATGAAACGAACTGCGGGGACTTTCGTTTCTGTTTTTCAACGATGAGGGGCCTGCAAGTCCAGGGGGACGACTTGGAGTTCCCAGCCATGGCTGGGTGCAACACTTACAGGAAATCTACTACTTTCTGCAGCTTTCCTGTTTGCTGGTGCCAGCCCAGCAATGGGGGCAGCTTGTATTTCGCTGCGCACTTTTTTCTCCCACCAGAAGAGACACCTCTTCCCATCAGTTGAAGCGGTGTGGACACAACACATCACCAAAGTAAAGCTTCGTCTGAAAGCTGATAGTCAAGCGCTAGTCATCGGCGGGGATGGACGGGAAGATAGTCCAGGCCACTCCGCTAAATATGGGAGCTACTCTGCAATAGAACTCAACGCCAACAAGATTGTTGATATTCAGCTTGTACAGGTGAGTCTTTGTTTCTAAAGAAAGGTAAAGTTGATGTACATGCGATGGTTTTCGATAAATGGTTCTCGACAATTTGTACAAGAAAAAGGATGCATTCATTTCATTAACTTTATTCTGTATATAAAGTCAATTTGAAAGTTGCTTATTAGAATTTGCTGCTGCCGCTGCACCTTGATTGATAGCCTCAGATTGACTGTTACTAACATTTATTACATGTATTTGTTGTGTATTCATTTGTTAGTGTAAAGAAGTCAAGAGTAGCTACCACATGGAGCTGGAGGGCTTCAAAAGAACAATGGCAACCCTACGTGAAGCTGACCTCACTGTCTGCAAGCTCGTCACTGACCGTCATCGGTCTTTGGCCAAATATGTGCGGGAACATGAGCCAACAATTCAGCACATGTATTACGTCTAGCATATAGCAAAAGGTACCGGTAGTTGAGGATAAAGATTTAAAGTTATATCCAAAAATCAATATTTGTTTTTATGACCCTCAAAACCATTTGCCAAGACTACAGAATTTCAACTGATTTCTTGAGAAACACATAGGAAAATATTTATGGCAAGAAATTATTTGAAAGGCCCAAAGTATCTTTGCATTATTTTGGATATAATTTTTCAATGGAACAGTTACTTTCCTTTTTGCAAAAAAGTGATTTCACTTTGCCAAAAAAGTAAGCCTTAACGCGCTGAAGTTTAATTTGTATCAATTATTTTTTTTATTTTTTAATTAAGGGATCAAGAAGAAGGTCGATAGGTTATCAAAGAGGAAAGGGTTTGAGGGTGTGGCCGAATGGAAGAGGTCCTTAAACAATCATGTCTATTGGTGTGCCTCTTCCACCACTGATGCAGAGGACGATCTCCGGGAGGCCAAGTGGGCCT
The DNA here is from genome assembly GCF_054643075.1 of Acanthaster planci. Classification (NCBI taxonomy): domain Eukaryota; kingdom Metazoa; phylum Echinodermata; class Asteroidea; order Valvatida; family Acanthasteridae; genus Acanthaster; species Acanthaster planci. Next base: position 7,150,603 of record NC_141787.1, read on the forward strand.
CTTTATGTAACCATATCGTTGGAGTACACAAGGGCACTCTGCTCTATATACTAAGTGTGACCAAGGCCGACTTGGGAGGCAAAAGAAAAAATGGTTGAAGCCAGGTATTAAAAAAAGAATTTACTTTCAGGCTTTCCCTTATGGTTCTTTAATATAGGAGTCATGAAGATTAATTGAAACAAAATGATATTAACAAATTAGGTTCGTGGCTTTATAGGGACAGAGGAAACTACCCAGCTGTACCAAATCCTGATGAGTAACTCACTGCTGAAAGACATTCGGAAAATGGCTTCCACAGCGCAGACGTCCTCCCTGGAGAGCTTCCACAGCCTCATAAACCAATTTGCTCCCGAGATGAAGGCCTACTCATATGATGGTATAACTTGCTGGTGAGTAGAATTAAGGTGTTACTTCAGTTTTGAAATTGACTTTTATGCTATTTACTTAGTCTAAATGTTTTTGAGCATTCTGCTTCTCCTGGAAATTTATCCAACTGGACCAATCTTTTGCCATCCCTTTAATTACTTTCAATATGGCCATTCCACATTTACTTCTATAAATTTTTCCTTTTGTTGAAAATCATACTCTTGTTGTATTTGTTAGGCTTCACATTGCTGGCCATCACTACAACGAGAATAGTGACAGAAGCCATGCTACCACATCCAAGGGCACTCACATGTTTCACCTCAGCAAGCCAAAGTTTAAGCCGGGGGAAGCTACGGTGAAACAAATCAAAGAAGCAGCTTCCTTTGGTAGGGGTCTTGCTTTTTTAATTTGTCAAGTTTATTCCACAAAAACCTACGGTTTGTAGATTGTAAAATTTCCCCTCAAATCTCCTTTTTTTCCGGAAGTACATGTATGCTCTCAACATGACATATTCCTTGCCTTTGAAAAAGAATTTAGATAAGTAAGACTGGAGATTTAAAATTGTATCTTTCAACAGATTTCAGGAAATACAACTTTTTATTTTTCCCCCGTAAAGTGTGACTAAGTAAAGGCTTAAAAAGCCCATGTAAATACATATACGTGTAGGCAAACAAAGGACACTTTTTGAAAATTCCAAAGAAGAGCTGTTGTAATTAACAATTTCCATATTCAAAATCACTGTATTGTTTGTTCTCCTCAGGGTATGTCAGGACTCTGTTTACAGAGGCTATCCGACGATGCTGTTTTGTTGTACCCAACACTGCTGCTCAGTCTAAACCCCCCACTATGGGAGAGAAATACGTTTCCAGAGAAAGATGTTCTGATTGCAAGGTACAGGAGCAGATACAATAAACCTTGAGATTAAAACCCTGCCTGGTGTAGAACTAAAAGGAGTGATCAGAGATAGGATCTTAAACGTAGATTCCTTAAAGTTTTGAGAAATGTCTTTTTGTAACTCGAATACTGATATAAATTTGAAGGCCAGTGAGGCTCTAGATATAAATGACAACTTAAAGTTTCGGTCTCGCCAAAATTAAATGTAACTTGGGTTACCTGGAAATGAAAACCCAACTGAATGGAGTGCGCTGTGATACAGAGGCTGTCTACAGCTTTTGGGACGTGATAAGGGTAAAACCCAAGTCATTACTGATTCGACATCCAGTGGATTCTCTGTCATTTCAAATAATTAAAGGGATTGTTTGTTTGTTTTGCTTTTGTGCTTGCATTTGGGGGAGCAGATCTGTTGGCGTGACGCAAGAAGGTTAACCCAATACAAGTGGGACATGCATGTCTTTTGTGAGGATTTCTGTTTGAAAATATCAAGTGATTCTGCAGTTGAAAGCAAGCGAAATTGTACTATATGTTTTTTCTTCAATGAAATAAGGAGGCGAGTGTTGCCAGACTGTGCGGCCCCTTGATATGTTTCCCTTGCACAGTCAACAATAAAAATTCACTATACAGATACGACGCGTTTTTTCGGTTGAGATCACTAGGCAGAAATGGACCCAAACACGGTTGAGCGAAATAGTGCCGTCTGTTGACTCTCGGAGGAGGTTTGTCTTCGGTTTTTGCACCGGAAATTCAAGATTATGGCCAGTAGATCACTTTTCGTTTCAATTTTATGGGTTTCACCCACGATTTGTTTTTATTTGCCTTTTTCCAAAGATATATCCAAAACAGTAAAACTGTTTGCCCAGCTCTCATTGTCTTCCCAAACAGGCCCGCAATTTCGGGCTTTTTGTGAAAGAAACTACCAGTCCAAAATTTGGGATTTATAAAAATGTTTCTGTGATCCCTCCTGATTATGGCATGTTTTATTGTAAAAACCCCTTGGATTACAGAACATCAAGGAGTTTACACGCAGAAATACAATCATTTCGCGGGATGCAACCTTAACGGTATCACGTAGGCCCTTTTTCCAGGGGTTGTAGTGAATCGGGAACACCAACAGTTCTGATAAATAGGAAAATAGACTGTTCACTTGTGTGGTGGATTTGATACATGGTTTAGTTATTTAGATATTTTGCCGTGTGATGCAAGCCTCTTTACTTGAAAAGTGAGCACTGTTCCTTTTCTTTTTTATGATATGTTTTTAATATGTTGACTCGAGTTGTCGTATTTTCAGTTGTGTCAAATGTTGATCCTGACTGTCCCATTCTCTAACCCAATCACCAACACTCACGATATCTTAACCTTAACGCCAAGAATATCCCTCACCCTACTGTCCCTAACCATAACCACAAAGCTATATATCCTTAACCCTAACCACCAACCTATATATCACTAAATCCGACCACAACCCCAATCCTAACGCTTACCCCCCAGATACCCTAACCCTAACCCTTACTCTAACCCTAACCACAACCCTAGCCCTAACCACAAACCTGTATATCACTGACCCTAACCACAATCCCAATCCTAACCCTTACCCTACCGGTAACCCTACCTGTAACCTGAAATATATCCCTAACTCCAACCCTATTATCCAACCCCTAAGCATAACCCTAACAACAAACCTATATATCACAAAAACCTTAACGCCAAGAATATCCCTCACCCTACTGTCCCTAACCATAACCACAAAGCTATATATCCCTATCCAAACCACAAACGTATACATCACTAAATCCGACCACAACCCCAACCCTAACCCTTACCCTACAGCTACCCTAACCCTTACTCTAACCCTAACCACAACCCTAGCCCTAACCACAAACCTATATATCACTAAATCTAACCCTTACCATATCCCCAATCCTAACCCTTACCCTACCCCTACCCTAACCCTAACCCTAACCACAACCCTTCACTAACCACAACCCTAAGCCTAACGCTTACCCTAACCCTTATTCTAGCTCTAACCACAAACCTATATATCACTAAATCTAACCCTAAGGCACCAAGTCAAAATAGAAACGGTTCATGAAGTGGGAAACGATACATAAACGATAAGCTCCTTACCCGCTTCAGAGTAAAGCGGGCAACGATAGGGAGTCACTAGCTAAATGCTTGTGGTTTGATGAACACCACTCCTGGGTGATGTTTTCTAACAATAGAGAGCTTTAAGGATTACACTCTATTGTGGCTGGTGGTTGAGTCATTAGAGCTGTTTATCAACAGCTGGGACCCCAGCCCATTGATATGTCAACAATTTTTTTTTGGGGGGGGGGTTAAGGATGGGTTTATACTACCGTTTAAATGGATAAGGGTTTTTTTCTTCAGTTTGCCACGCTACCCATACCAACATTAGTGGACTTTTCTTATTTCACATTTTAGATTGATTTTGAAGTCCCATGATTGTTGCATCTATAATCTTCTCCATTTACTCTATTGTCTAATCCAATTATTGACAAATCTGTGATGTGGAAATCACTGCCTGACAGTGCTAGATTTTGGGAAAGAAAACTACAGATCTTAATTCAGTGACACGAGACTTAGTGGTGCACATAGGCCTGTTGACTATGATGTAGTTAGTCTTTTGTTAAGAGATTAATTGCTTCCCCTTCTGAATAAGCTGTGCTAAGCCTGTGGATGAACTGGCCCAATTTACATAACAAAGCCGATGCGCAATAACCATTCATGGTAAGCTGGGAGTCAGGGCTTTTGTACCAAGGTGGGGGAGATGGAAGTATGCATCAAAGGGGTTGCCGCATAGCCAATTCTCTTTCGGGAAACGGTGTCTTGCAACCATTACCCACTTGCAGTTGAATCGGGCAACGGTTTGAAAGTGGATTAAGGGCAACCATTTCCCGCTTGGTCAACCGTTTCTATTTTGACTTGGCGCCTAACCACAACCCCAATCTCAACCCTTACCCTACCCCTAACCCTAACCCGTATTCCAACCCTAACCACAAACCTTTACATCACTAACCCTAACCTCAGCCCAAATCCTAACACATACCCTTCCCCTAATCCTAACCAAAAACCAATATATCACTAAATCTAGCCCTAACCAAAATCCCTATCCTAACCCTAACCCTTACTCTAACCCTAACCACAACCCTAGCCCTAACCACAAACCTATATATCACTAAATCTAGCCCTAACCAAAACCCCTATCCTAACCATAACCCTTACTCTAACCCTAACCACAACCCTAGCCCTAACCACAAACCTATATATCACTAAATCTAACCCTAACCATATCCCCAATCCTAACCCTTACCCTACCCCTACCCTAACCCTAACCCTTACTCTAACCCTAACCACAACCCTAACCCTAACCCTAACCACAACCACAAGCCTAACGCTTACCCTAACCCTAACCCTTATTCTAGCCCTAACCACAAACCTATATATCACTAAATCTAACCCTTACCACAAACCTATCCTATCCCTGACTCTACCCCTAACCCTAACCACAAACCTATATATCACCAAATCTAACCCTAATCACAACCCCAATCCTATTCAGCCGTAATCTCTCGGGTGGTAGACTTGAACCAGTGTCCGAATCTGCAGTTCCTCTCGAACTGAGCAGGAATGCCGTGGTGGCGACCTCTCATCTCACGACGGTCTAAACCCAGCTCACATTCCCTATTAATTGGTGAACAATCCAACGCTTCCCGAATTCTGCTTCGCAATGATAGGCAGAGCCCACATCGAAGGATGGGTCCTTCATTCGCTTACCAGATGCAACTGCTCTCTCTCTCTCTCTTTTCCTGGGCGCCAGCTATCCTGAGGGAAACTTCGGAGGGATCCAGCTACTAGACGGTTCGATTAGTCTTTCACCCCTAAACCAAAGTTGGACGATCGATTTGCAGGTCAGAATCGCTGCGGACCTCCACCAGAGTTTCCTCTGGCTTGGTCCTGCTCGAGCATAGTTCACCATTTTTCGGGTCCTAGCGTGCCCGCTCTCCCTCCGCCGCAGCCGCGGAGAGCTGTCGTCTGGCGGCTAGGGGGTGCGGGACCGCAGAGGGCACTGCGCCGGCCGCGCTGATTTTTCCCCGCTGGATCTGCACGGCCCTCCCGTTTGCTTCTCGACAGCTTCACGTACTCTTGAAATCTCTCTTCAGAGTGCTTTTCAACTTTCTCTCACGGTACGGCTCTATCGGTCTCGTGCCGGTATTTAGCCTTGGATGGGGTTTACCACCCGCCTTTTGGTTGCGCTACAAAACAACCCAACTCCCGGAAGCCCTGGCCGCCGGCTGGACGGCGCCTGCAGGGGCCTGACACCCGCCACGGGAGGGAGGGGGCCTCGATGAGAGGGACCTCAGCACCGCCGCGACAGCCGGACCGGACTTCCCTGCGCCACAGTTCCCATGGGCCCGCTAGGGGCCCGGGGATTCGGCGCTGGGCCCTTCCCGCTTCGCTGGCCGCTACTAGGGGAGTCCTGGTTAGTTTCCTTTCCCCCGCTTAGTGATATGCCTAAATCCAGCGGGTCCTCTCGTCCGACCTGAGGTCGATGGGTTTGCAATAGGCCTCGTCTCTATCTCTCTCTCGCACCTCTCGGGGCCCATCCGGCGCCTCGGTGGCTACCAGGAAGGGGGCCCCCCTCCGCGGCCCGTCTGTGCGGGCTCTCTTCTCTCTCTCTCGGCGCTGGGTACCCGCTTCCTCTCCGGCGGTCCACTCGGAGATCTGCCACGGGGCCGGCGGCACTCGGTCCCCGCTGGCGGGGCCTGGCCTCCCCTTTTTCTCTCTTGGCCTGCCCTGCCTGCCTGGCCTCCTTCCGACGCGCTCCCTCGAGGCCTCCCGTGTCTTTCTTGTTCCGCTCGGGGGGACGGCCAGCGCTCGTGGGTGGGGCGGATACTCAGCGCCGACCTGCCACGCCACGGCAGACTCACCCGGGCTCGACTCCGCCCTCCCCGCGGAGAACGCGCCCGGCCGGTGCCCCCGCCGATGATCACTGCGTTCTGCAATTCACACTGATTCTCGCAGCTGGCTGCGTCGTTCATCGGCGCACGAGCCCAGTGATCCACCGTCGAGAATTTTCCCTCGTTTTCGGAAATCCGAAAAAAAAACCTCCGGCGGGAGCCGGGCCGAGCGGGGACCGGTCGCCCCTCGCACGGCAGCCCCTTTCCCCAAGGGGGGCCTCCCCGACCGCGTCTCACCGATCCCCCCGGACCGTTTGAGGCCGAGCCCCGGCGTCCCGGGGCCCCCGGCGAACGCCGGGAGTTATCCATGTAGGGGGATGCGCTCTAAGGAACCATAACTGATTTAATGAGCCATCCGCAGTTTCGCTTAGTAAAGCTTTTACTTAGACATGCATGGCTTAATCTTTGAGACAATCTTTGACTACTGGCAGGATCAACAAGGTACCCCTTGGGGCCGGGGCCCGCCACCTCGGGCCCTCCGGACTGCTCGGCCGCGCCGCAGCTGCCGGGCCGCGGCGCCGGAGTCCTGCGCCTCTCTGCTCTCTCTCGCCACCCGACCTCCGCTGGAATGCCGCACGCCGCCGATCCCTCGCCCTCTCTGGCCCGGTCGGGGATCCTGCCTGCCGCCGCCGGGGCTGCGGCTCGGCGGGACCGCAGGGCACCGCCCGCCGCCTGCTCGGCGTTCGTGCCCGCTGCTCTCCGAGGGGCCTGGCTCCCCTCTCCCTCGCTCTCTCCCGCTCGCTCTTCCGCAGCGGGCCGTGCTGCCGCTCCAGCCCCTCCTGAAGGCTCGCGGCCACGCACCATCACACCTCCCGTCCCGGGGTCCAGCCGAACTGCGCCGCCGGGGAAGGCCTTTCCAACACCTCAGAGCAAGGCCTGGTGGGCCGGCCGACGCTTTTCTGGGCATGAAGGGTCGGCAGGCCGCGCCGAAAAACGCCGTTGACGGAGCGCCCGGAGAGCCTCCCGGCGGGGCTTCGGGCCGCCACTTTTTTCCGAACCCACCGTCCCGGGGCTCTCAAGTAGGGCCAGACGCGGCCCGGGAGCGACCTTTCCGACACCTCTGGGCAAGGCCGGGCGGGCCAGCCGACGCTCTTCTGGGCATGAAGGGTAAGCCAGCCGCGCCGAAAAACGCCGTTGACGGAGCGCCCAGAGGGCCTCCCGGCGGGGCGGCGAGCCGCCACTTTCGTCCAGCCGCTCCGGAGCGGGGCTTGTCCAGACCCCAGGGGGAATCGCTCCAGAGCCTGCGGCTCCACCGTGTAGGAATAGCCGTATCGTATGGACAATATATGGCTGTACTGATATAGCTGGAGCTGAGCTCAAGACCACCCTCCCCCCTATAAATAGGCAAACCAGGGAGTGGGGATTAAGGTCCAAAATGCTCTCATTGAAATACGCACGTTTTTGGCCCAACCTGTCATGGGGCAAAGCCCTCTCAGAGGCCTTGGGTGGGCCAGCGAGCCGATGGACGGCAGGCCGGAGACGCCCGGCCCGCTTTCTGCGGGCAACCTCGGACATCCGAACCTCTCGGACCAGGTTTTCCGAGGAAGGCGATTCACCGCGCCGCACCACCCGCCCGCCGGCCTGGAGCCGTTTTTGCCCGGGGAAGCGTGTCGGAAATACACGGCTTTAGGGGGACGGCGTGCGGCTGCGGCGGTTTTTTCCCCAGTACTGCAATTCGCCGCGCCACACCACCAGTCCCCACTGGTCCGGAGCCGGGCATGTCCAGACCCGAGGGGGAATCGCTCCAGAGCCTTGGGCTCCACCGTGTGGAAATGGCAATATCGTATGGACAATATATGGCTGTACTGATTTCTGGCAGCTGGAGCTGAGCTTGAAACCACCTTCCCCCCTATAAATAGGCAAACCAGGGAGTGGGGGTTAAGGTCCAAAATGCTCTCATTGAAAAAGGCACGTTTTGGGCCCAACAGACCCTGACGAGAAACGCTCTCGTGAGCCGAAAATCCGGCCTTTCGCGGACCACCAAGTCCGAGGAAGAAATCTTCAGCGGGCGCCCACGCTACGCCGCCCGTCTGGCACCCACGGCGGGACTGGCGCCGCCCGCTACGAGACTCTGTCCCCGGGCCGGAGGCCCAGGTCCCTCCCCGCCCGACGGCCCGTCGCACGACGGCATTGGGACAGACCTGGCAACTCGCCACCCCAGGGCTACTCCCCCAGAGCCCTCCTGCTGGGTATACTGCCAACCCTGGAATTCAAGTCAGTTTGGGGCGGCCCCCTCAGACCAGCCGCCCAGCAGCTCATCCCAGGCCGCCGGGCGAGCGCCGGTTCACTCCGCCGTCAGTCCCGGCGGGCTCAGGGTTCGGCCCGCCCGAAGGCCGCCGGCCGGCCAGCCCTAATCGCTATGAACAGTTGGCTGCCACAAGCCAGTTATCCCTGTGGTAACTTTTCTGACACGTCTTGCTTCAAACTCCCAAGCTCAAAAGGATCGGTAGGCCACGCTTTGACGGTCCGTATTCATACTGAAAATCAAAATCAAACGAGCTTTTGCCCTTTTGCTCCGCGAGGGGTTTTCTGTTCTCGCTGAGCTCGCCTTAGGACACCTGCGTTACCCTTTGACAGATGTACCTCCCCAGTCAAACTCCCCGCCTGGCGCTGTCGCCAGAGCGGGTGGCGGCCGGCGGCGCCGTGAGGCGGCCGGCCACGTAGCGCCAGAAGACTGGGCCCGGGTGCGGCCCGCTCCCCGCCTCACCGGCTAAGTAAAGAAATGACGAGAGTAGTGGTATTTCACCGTCGGGCCGGGGCCCTCCCACCTATCCTACACCCCCGTGTCTCTTCACAAGGTCAGACTAGAATCAAGTTCAACAGGGTCTTCTTTCCCCGCTGATTCTGCCAAACCCGTTCCCTTGGCTGTGGTTTCGCTAGAGGGTAGATAGGGACAATGGGAATCTCGTTAATCCATTCATGCGCGTCACTAATTAGATGACGAGGCATTTGGCTACCTTAAGGGAGTCATAGTTACTCCCACCGTTTACCCGCGCTTCGCTGAATCTCTTCACTTTGACATTCAGAGCACTGAGCAGACATCTCATCGTCTCAGCGCCCCGGCTGCGGACGTCGCAATGCTCTGTTTTAATTAGACAGTCGGATTCCCCTGGTCCGTACCAGTTCTGAGCCGGCTGTTGGGCGCCGGCCAAAGCGACCACAGCGAGGCAGCCGCCCAGCATGGAGTGTCGACGAAGCAGGTCCCACGCCGGTCCAAGCTAGGGAGCCAGCACACCGGCCTGACGGGGTCCCCCGCCCGGCGCCGGGGTCCGCGGGCGTAGCGCGCCATGACCCGCCCGCCGCTCTCGACCAGCGGCCGTGCCCCTTTGACGGGGCGGGCGGCGGAGGGGACGGAGGGTGGCTTGCGCGCGTACGGCCCCGCGGTCCGGCGGGGGGGGGAGTGCCGCCGCTCGGACATGGGGCGCCGCGACCCGCTTCCAGCCCCGGCCCGACCGACCCAGCCCACAGAGCCAATCCTTCTCGCGAAGTTATGGATCCGGCCTGCCAAATTCCTTTACCTACATTTTTCTATCGACCAGAGGCTGTTCACCTTGGAGACCGGCTGCAGTTTTGGGTACGACCCGAGGCGACGGTCCACGCACTCCCCCGCATTTTCAAGGGCCGGCTGGAGCTCACCGGACACCGCCGGAGACGCGGCGCTCTAAGGGACCGCAGCCCCTAGCTCTGGACAAGCCGATTCCAGGGATCCCACCCCTTACCAAGAAAAGAAAACTCTTCCCGGGGCCAAGGCCGGCGTCTGCGGGCTCGCTTGCTTCGCAGCTCGGACCGCTGTGGAGGACGAAAGGCTCCCCCTGCGGGTTCAGAAATATTGACCCGATTCCCTTTCACCCGGGGGGCGAGGCCCCGGCCCCGCGAGGAGGGGGGCGCCCGTCTCCGCTCGGGGCGGATTTTCCCTAAGGTTTAGGATCGACTGACCCATGTACAACTACTGTTCACATGGAACCCTACTCCGCCACTCGGCCCTCGAGGATCTCACTCGAATATTTGCTACTACCATCAAGATCTGCGCCCACGGCGGCTGCACGCGGCCTCGCGGCCGGCGCTTCGACGCGCCGCGCGGCGGCTGTCTTACTCCTCGGGGCGTACCACCAGGGCGGCGGTCCCACTCGCTCTCTGCCCCGACGGCCGGGTGTGGGCGGCACACTCAGCGCCATCCAGTTTCAGGGCTAGTTGATTCGGCAGGTGAGTTGTTACACACTCCTTGCGGACTCCGACTTCCATGGCCACCGTCCTGCTGCCCGTATCAACCAACGCCTTTTCTGGGCTCTGATGAGCGTCGGCCGCAATGCGGCGCCCTAACCCGGCGTTCGGTTCATCCTGCAGCGCCAGTCCTGCTTACTAAGAAGGGCCCACTGGGCGCCCGTGCATTGAGGGCCTGGCCCCAATATGGCGGGTCGGGCCCCGCATCAATTTAAAGTTTGAGAATAGGTCGAGGTGATTTCGGCCCCAAAGTCTCTAATCATTCGCCTACCGGATGCAACTGCTCTCTCTCTCTTTCCCGGGCGCCAGCTATCCTGAGGGAACGTCGGAGGGAACAAGCAACTAGACGGTTCGATTAGTCTTTCGCCGCTATACCCAAGTCGGACGATCGATTTGCAGGTCAGAATCGCTGCAGACCTCCACCAGAGTTTCCTCTGGCTTGGTCCTGCTCGGGCATAGTTCACCATCTTTCGGGTCCGAGCCGCCCGCTTTTCCTTATCCGCAGCCAGGGGGGGGGGCTGGCAGCAGGGCGGCGGTGCGCCGGGGGCGCCCCCGGACCCCGCCACCCGGCTAGGGGGGTGCAGGACCGCGGCGGACACCGCGCCGGCCGCGCTGAATCTCCCCGGCCCGATCTGCCCAGCCCTCCTGCTTGCTTTTCGACGGCTTCACGTACTCTTGAACTCTCTCTTCAGAGTGCTTTTCAACTTTCCCTCACGGTACTTAGCCTTGGATGGAGTTTACCACCCGCCTTTGGGCTGCGCTACAAAACAACCCGACTCCCGGCAGCCGTGGTCACCGGCCGGACGGCGCCCGCATGGGCCTGACACCCGCCACGGGACAGATAGGGCCTCGATCAGAAGGACCTCAGCACCGCCGCGACAGCCGGACCGGACTTCATTACGCCACAGTTCCCGCAGGCCCGCTGGGGTCCCGGAGATTCGGCGCTGGGCTCCTCCCGCTTTGCTCACCGCTACTGGGGGGATCTTGGTTAGTTTCTTTTCCTCCGCTTAGTGATATGCTTAATTGGAGTGGGTCTTCTCGCAAGACCTGAGGTCGATGGGTTCGCAATGGGCCTCTGCCTCTCTCTCGCCTATCAGGGTCCTGCCCGGCGCCTCGGCGGCTGCCAGGAAGGGGGGCCCCTCCGCAGCCCGTCCGCAAAGGCTCTCTACTCTCTCTCTCTCTCTCGGCGCTGGGCCCCCACTCCCTCTCCGGCGGTCCACTCGGAGATCTGAAACGGGGCTGGCAGCACTCTGTCCCCGCTGGCGGGGCCGGGCGTCCCCTTTTTCTCTTTTGGCCTGCCCTGCCTGCCTGCTTGCCTGGCCTCCTTCTGGCGCGCTCCGTCGAAGCCGCCCGTGTCTTTCTTGTTCGGCTCGGGAGTCCTGCGCCCACTTGGAGCACGTTTTAGCTCAACAGACCCCGACGAAAGACGCTCTTGGGAGCTAGGGTGCCTCACCGACGTGTTCACGGGTGGGGCCGAGTCGGGTTTTGCACCCGAGTCGAAGCGAGACCGTAGATGCGCCCTTTCGCGGACAACGGAGCCCGAGGAAGAAATCTTCAGCGCGCACCGCGCCTACGTAACGCTCCCGTCCGGCACCCGCGGCGGGACCGACGCCGCCCGCTGCGAGATGCCGCCCTCGGGCTGGAGGCCCCAGTTCATCCATGTCGAACAGCTGATCGCACGATGGCATTGGGACCGACGTGGCGACTCGGCACCCTGGCGGTACTCCTCGAGAGCCCTCCTGCAGGGTATACTATTAACCGTGGATTTCAAGTCAGTTTGGTGCTGCTGCGTCAGACATGCAGCCCAGCAGCCAATCCTCGGCCACCGGAGATGCGTTCGTTCACTCCGCCGTCAGTTCCGGCAGGCCTTCCTCCAGCTACGCCCGCTGCACTGCCGAGTCCGGGACACCTCTGGCCCACTAGCGACGGGGCCCCGCCGCCCGTCCCGCCCCGGGGGCCCTCCCACTGCTGGTCCTCCCCGGTCTCCTCCTCCAAGTCTAGTCCGCCCGAGGGCCACTGGGCGCCAGCTGGCCTCCCGCGCTTGACCTCCTCCCCCCGCTGCTAGACCCCACTACCCCTGCCACCCTATCCCTATGAGCTCGAGAACACCCCCCTCCCTATAATTAGGCAAAGGTCCAAAATGCTCTCATTGACATACACACGTTTTGGGCCCAACCGGTCCCGGGGCAAAGCCCTCTCAGAGGCCACGGGTGGGCCAGCGAGCCGATAGATGGCAAGCTGGAGACGCCCGGCCCGCTCGGCTGCAAGAAACCCCGGACATCCGAGCCTCTCGGACAAGGTTTTCCGAGGATGGCAATTCACCCCGCGGTAGCAACCACGCCACCGCCCTAGAGTCGGGTTCGCCTGGGGAACAGCCCTGAGCTTGGCGCTCGATTGTGTCGGAAATGCACGGCTTTAGAGGGTCTTTGTAATGTGTTTTTTATTATTTCAATTGATAAAGTGTTTCTACCTGAACAATTTTTTTTCTCATTTTACCTTGGTTGCACCGCCTTGATATCAATTAAAAAAAAACCTGTTTGAGGGTTGACCAACACGCCCCGCCTATCTCCTCATTAATATAAGAATGTGTGACGTTAACTCCGGAGATCGGCATACTTTCCCGGTTATGCGTGGCAGCTCGATCGGCAGCGTCACACGTACTTCTTATAAAGTTTCTTGAGAATTTCGCCGCACTCCTTCACGAAAATACCGTAGTTTTTTCAGAATGCCACCGACCTGTATTGTTGCTTTTTGCAGCAACACTACCAAAGATGCTTTCAGTCTGCATCGTTTTCCATCTGACCCAAAATGTAGACGAATTTGGACGGTGAAAGTGAAACTGACCCGAGCCAAGTGGTCGGACCAAACGAGTACTCAGTGATCTGCTCCGCACACTTCGAGCCTTCTTGTTTTGATCGAAACGCCAACGATCAACAATATCAGTTTGGGATTAAGTTCAAGGCAATGCTTCGTCCCGATGCTGTACCCACAATATTTCTAATAAGCAAGAAAAGTGAGCCGGTACTGGAAGAGAAAAGGGAGGGTGCTTTTGCAAAACAACTCCGAGTACGTTTTATCGTTTCTCACTCGCCATGCATTCACGTTAGTTTCATAATCGCATGGTGCATGTAATCGTTTTGTACACGTTTTGTGAATTTTGGTTGTTTATTCTGTTGATCTTAAAACTAGAAACACTGTACAGAAATAGTAGCCTACTTTGATATTTGTACATCTTGATAGACTAATGACGGGGCAGGGCTGAAATCTTTTAACACTTTCTTGTTGACATTAATCTGGTCACTCACTAATATGCAAGGTGCAGTTCTTTTTCAATCAGCATAAGCCTTACTGATCGTGACATTCATGTGTGTGCCATGAAGATGAGAAGCAACAATATCATTAGCCGTAAGGTTTCTGCACCTGATTTTGTTTCTTCTGCCTTTCAATATATTTTTCACTATATAAGCACAACTGTGGTAGTTTATAAATTTCACTGTTGTTTTACTGAACTCTTATTCATTTTAACAAGGATTAATTGCATTTAATTTGTTTTCTTTCATTGGAAACTGCTATCAGGTTATGGAGGATGTGCTCCCACGGAAACAAGCCAAAAGAGAGAGCAACCAGGTCAGACGGGTTGGAGATAGAACCTTGTGCATAGAAAGTGTGCCAGACCCAGAGTGTACTGCGAGTGCTAGTAGCATGATTCCAGTTGTGTCGGTAAGTCCATCACAATCACTTGCTCCCTTCAACTATTGTTGAACATTCAAGAGGAACAAATGGGTATTGTTCTTTCAATTTTTCTCTCTGGAAATATTTTTAAAATAACCTTCATTTTTTTCTTTTACATGTACAGAATGTGGATGCTGCTTGTCAGACTGATCCAGTGAAAATTCTTTGTTGTGATATACGTAAGTATCAAAATGCATTTGAAATGTCTATTTTTGTTATCATATTAATTTATAAATGACATTTTTTCTTCTTAATTGGTTCTCTTGTTCTCGTCACAGTTCATGATAAACAACAAATTTATACAATTTATCTGATAGATACCGATGCCAGAATACAAGCTGTTCCCGAAGTCAGCGAAACTGGAATACAATGCAAGCTGCTTGATGATGCAGAGGTCGAGGAGGTAAAAGACAATGAAGTTGAAGAATTAGAAGAGGAAGAGTTAGAAGAGGAACAAGAGCGTGATGATTCCTCCGACTATGAACCATCCTCACCATCATCTTCGTCATCATCTTCAGAACCTTGTCTCACCCGGTCATTCAAAACGTAAGTACGATAGATGCAGTATATGAAATGAGAATTCATTTTATAACGTTACAACAGAAACAAAGCGAAATGTTTTTTTTAAATTTAAAATTAACCTTTTCTCATCGCAGAGTAGAAACTACTTTTCATTCCTACACTCAACGTGGTATCACCTTGGTTTACCCAAATGCCATTGATCTTTTGTAAATAGAAGGGGGAAAAGTCCATGGACCGTTCCAATATCACCGGATGTTCTTCCTCAAGATCATGCAAAGTACACTGAGTTCGAGGGGGAGCTCTTCTAACTTTTCAGGAAGTGTTTCAAGTGCGGTTCACGGAAGACCAGTCTGATAAAACGAACTGTGGGGACTTTCGTTTCTGTTTTTTCAGCGATGAGGGGCCTGCAAGTCCAAAGGGACGACCTGGAGTTCCCAGCCATGGCTGGGTGAAACACCTGCAGGAAATCTGCTGCTCTCTGCAGCTTTCCTGTTTGCTGGTGCCAGCCCATCAAAGGTTCTCCGCATGTTGACCTGTATGGGGGCAGCTTGTATTTCGCAGCGCACTTTTTCTCCCACCAGAAGAGACACCTCTTGCCATCAGTTGAAGCGGTGTGGAGACAACACATCACCGAAGTAAAGCTTCGTCTGAAAGCTGATAGTTAAGCGCTAGTCATCGGCGAGGATGGACGGGCAGATAGTCCAGGCCACTCCGCTAAATATGGGAGCTACACTGCAACAGAACTCAACGCCAATAAGATTGTTGATATTCAGCTTGTACAGGTGAGTCTTTGTTTCTAAAGAAAGGTAGAGTTGATGTACATGCGATGGTTTCCGATAAATGGTTCTCGACAATTTGTACGAGCAAAAGGATGCTTTCATTTCATGAACTTTATTCTGTACACATAGTCAATTTGAAAGTTGTTTATTTCAATTTGCTGCTGCCGCTGCGCCTTGATTGATAGCCTCAGATTGACTGTTACTAACATTTGGTACATGTATTTTTCGTGTATTCATTTGTTAGTGCAAAGAAGTCAAGAGTAGCTACCACATGGAGCTGGAGGGCCTCAAAAGGACAATGGCAACCCTACGTGGAGCTAACCTCACTGTCCGCAAGCTCGTCACTGACCGTCATCGGTCTTTGGCCAAATATATGCGGGAACATGAGCCAACAAGTCTAGACATGTATGACGTCTGGCATATAGCAAAGGTACCGGTAGTTGAAGATATAGATTTAAAGTTATATCCCAAAATCAATATTTGTTTTTATGACCTTCAGACCATTTGTCGAGACTACAAAATTTCAACTGATTTCTTGAGAAACACATAGGAAATAGTTATGGCAAGAAATTATTTGAAAGGCCCATAGTATCTTTGCATTATCTTGGATATAATTTTCTAATGGAACAGTTACTTTCCTTTTTGCAAAAAAGTGATTTCATTTGGCCAAAAAAACGTAGGCCTTAACGCGCTGAAGTTTAATTTGTATCATTTATTTTTTTTATTTTTCATTAAGGGATCAAGACGAAGGTCGATAAGTTATCAAAGAGGAAAGGGTTTGAGGGTGTGGCCGAATGGAAGAGGTCCATAAACAATCATGTCTATTGGTGTGCCTCTGCCACCACTGATGCAGAGGAGGATCTCCGGGAGGCCAAGTGGGCCTCTTTATGTAACCACATCGTTGGAATACACCAAGGGCACTCTGCTCTATATACTAAGTGTGACCAAGGCCGACTTGGGAGGCGAAAGAAGAAATGGTTGAAGCCAGGTATTAAAAAAGAATTTACTTTCAGGCTTTCCCTTATGGTTCTTTAATATAGGAGTCATGAAGATTAATTGAAACAAAATGATATTAACAAATCAGGTTCGTGGCTTCATAGGGACAGAGGAAACTAGCCAGCTGTACCAAATCCTGGAGAGTAACTCACTGCTGAAAGACATTCGGAAAATGGCTTCCACAGCGCAGACGTCCTCCCTTGAGAGCTTCCACAGCCTCATAAACCAATTTGCTCCCGAGATGAAGGCCTACTCATATGATGGTATAACTTGCAGGTGAGTAGAATTAAAGTGTTACTTCAGTTTTGAAATTGACTTTTATGTTATTTACTTAGTCTAAATGTTTTTGAGCATTCTGCTTCTCCCGGAAATTTATCCAACTGGACCAATCTTTTGCCAACCCTTTAATTACTTTCAATATGGCCATTCCAGATTTACTTCTATAATTTTTTCCTTTTCTTGAAAATTATACACTTGTTGTATTTGTAAGGCTTCACATTGCTGGCCATCACTACAACGAGAATAGTGACAGAAGCCATGCTACCACATCCAAGGGCACTCACGTGTTTCACCTCAGCAAGCCAAAGTTTAAGAAGGGGGAAGCTACGGTGAAACAAATCAAAGAAGCAGCTTCCTTTGGTAGGGGTCTTGCTTTTTTAATTTGTCAAGTTTATTTCACAAAACCCATGGTTTGTAGATTGTAAAATTTCCCCTCAAATCTCCTTTTTCCGGAAGTACATGTATGCTCTCAACATGACATATTCCTTGCTTTTGAAAAAGAATTTAGATAAGTAAGACTGGAGATTTAAAAATTTATCTTTCAACAGATTTCGGGAAATACAGCTTTTTATTTTGCCCCCGTAAAGTGTGCCTAAGTAAGGGCTTAAAAAGCCCATGTAAATACATATACATGTAAGCAAACAAAGAACACTTTTTTGAAAATTTCAAAGAAGAGCTGTTGCAATTAACAATTTCCATATTCAAAATCACTGTATTCTTTGTTCTCCTCAGGGTATGTCAGGACTCTGTTTACAGAGGCTATCGGACGATGCTGTTTTGTTGTATCCAACACAGCTGCTCAGTCTAAACCCCCCACTATGGCAGAGAAATACTCGTTTCCAGAGAAAGATGTTCTGATCGCAAGGTACAAGAGCAGATTCAATAAACCTTGAGATTAAACCCTACCTGGTGTAGAACTAAAAGGAGTGATCAGAGATATGATCTTAAATGTAGATTCCTTCAAGTTTTGAAAAATGGCATGTAAATTTGGGTGGTGTTCTATCTGAGTTTGAAAAGAGACATATTCTTGACCAAGTAACTTGGGTGACTTTTTTCCCTTGTCCCTTTTTGTAACTCGAATACTGATATAAATTTGAAGGCCAGTGAGGCTCTAGATATAAATGACAACTTAAAGTTTCGGTCTCGCCAAAATTAACGTGGGTTACCTGGAAATAAAAACTAAACTGAATGGAGTGCGCCGTGATACAGAGGCTGTATACAGCTTTTGGGACGTTTTAGGGTAAAACCCAAATCATTACTGATTCGACATCCAGTGGATTCTCTGTCATTTTCTTTTGTTGAAATTCAAATAACTATAGGGATTGTTGGTTTGTTTGGTTTGCTTTTGTTTGATCAGTTTTGTGCTTGTATTTGGCGTGACGCAAGAAGATTAACCCAATACAAGTGTGACACGCATGTCTTTTGTGAGGATTTCTGTTTGAAAATATCAAGTGATTCTGCAGTTGAAAGCAAGCGAAATTGTACTAAATGTTTTTCCTTCAATGAAATAAGGAGGCCAGTGTTGCCAGACTGTGAGACCCCTTGATGTGTTTCCCTTGCACCGTCAATAATAAAAATTCACTATACAGATACTTGGCTGCTTTTTCGATTGAGATCACTAGGCAGAAATGGACCTAAACACGGTTGAGCGAAATAGTGCCGTCTGTTGACTCTCGGAGGAGGTTTGTCTTCGGTTTTTGCACCGGAAATTCAAGATTATGGCCAGTAGATCACTTTTTGTTACAATTTTATGGGTTTTACCCACGATTTGTTTTTATTCGCCTTTTTCCAAAGATATATCCAAAACAGTAAAACTGTTTGCCCAGCTCTCATTGTCTTTCCAAACAGGCCCGCAATTTCGGGCTTTTTGTGAAAGAAACTACCAGTCCAAAATTTGGGATTTACAAAAATGTGTCTGTGATCCCTCCTGATTATGGCATGTTTTATTGTAAAAATCCCTTGGATTACAGAACATCAATGAGTTCGCACGCAGAAATACAATCATTTTGCGGGATGCAACCTTAATGGTATCACGCAGGCCCTTTCTCCAGGGGTTGGAGTGAATCGGGAACACAAACAGTTCTGATAAATAGGACTAGACTGGTCACTTTTGTGGTCGATTTGATACATGGTTTAGTTATTTAGATACTTTGCCGTGTGATGCAAGCCTCTTTACTTGAAAAGGGAGCACTGTTCCTGTCATTTTTATGATATATTTCTAATATGTTGACTCAAGTTGTCGTATTTTCAGTTGTGTCAAATGTTGATCCGGAGTGTCCCATTCTCTAACCCAATCACCAACACTCACGATATCCTAACCTTAACACCAAGAATATCCCTCACCCTAGTGTCCCTAACCATAACCACAAACCTATATATCCCTAACCCTTACCACAAACCTATATATCACTAAATCCGACCACAACCCCAATCCTAACCCTTACCCCGTCCCTAACCCTACCAGTAACCCTAACTGTAACCCTAAATATATCCCTAACTCCAACCCTATTATCCAACCCCTGAGCCTAACCCTAACAACAAACCTATATATCATTAAATCTAACCCTAACCACAACCCCAATCTCAACCCTTACCCTACTCCTAACCCTAACCCTTACTCTAACCCTAACCCTAGCCTTAACCACAAACCTTTATATCACTAACCCTAACCACAACCCCGATCCTAACACTTATCATACCTCTACCCCTAACATTAACCACAAACCTAAATATCACTACAACTAACCCTATCCACAACCTCAATCCTAACACTATTCCAACCCCTAATCTTAACTCTTACTCTAATCCTAACAATACCCCTAACCACAAACCTATATATATTACAAACCCTAGCCACAACCCCAATCCTAACCCTTACCCTATCCCTAGCCCAAACCCTAACCCTATCTGTAACCCTATCCCTATCCCTAACCTTATTATTCTAACCCTACCCCTACCCCTAACCACAAACCTATATATCGCTAAGCCTAACCCTAACCACAACCCTAACCGTATCCCTACCCCAACCCTTACACTAACCCTAGCTGTAGCCCTAACCACAAACCTATATATCACTAAATCTAACCCCAACCACATCCCCAATCCTAACCCTTACCCTACCCCTAACCCTAATCCTTACCTTAACCCTAACCCTAGCCACAACCCCAATCCTAACCCTTAGGCTACCCCTACCCTACCCCTACACCTAACCCTAACCACAACCCTAACTACAACCCCAAGCCTAACGCTTACCCTACCCCTACACCTAACCCTAACCACAAACCTATATATCACTAAATCTAACCGCAACCTCATCCCCAATCCTAACCCTTACCCTACCCCTAACCCTAATCCTTACCTTAACCCTAACCCTAGCCACAACCCCAATCCTAACCCTTAGGCTACCCCTACCCTACCCCTACACCTAACCCTAACCACAACCCTAACCCTGACTACAACCCCAAGCCTAACGCTTACCCTCCCCCTACACCTAACCCTAACCACAAACCTATATATCACTAAATATAACACTAACCACAACCCCAATCTCAACCCTTACCCTACCCCTAACCCTAACCCTTACGTTAACCCTAAATCTAGCCCTAACCACAAACCTTTATATCACTAATCCTAACCACAACCCCAATCCTATTACTTACCCTACCCCTAACCCTAACCACAAACCTATATATCACTACATCTAACCCTAATCACAATCCCAATCTCAACCCTTACCCTACCCCTAACCCCAACCCTAACCCTTACTGTAACCCTACCCTAGCCCTACCACAAAGCTATATATCACTAACCCTAACCACAACCCCAATCTCAACCCTTACCCTACCCCTAAGCCTAACCCTTACTCTAACCCTAGCCCTAACCATAAACCTTTATATCACTAACCCTAACCACAACCCCAATCCTAACACTTACCCTACCCCTAACCCTGACCACAAACCTCTATATCACTAAATCTAACCCTAATCACAACCCCTATCCTAACCCTGACCCTACCCCTAACCCTAACCCTTACTCTAACCCTATCCTAGCTCTAACCACAAACCTATATATCACTAACCCTAACCACAACCCCAAACTCAACCCTTACCCTAACCCTTACTCTAACCCTAGCCCTTGCCCTAACCACAAACCTTTATATCACTAACCATAACCACAACCCCAATCCTAACACCTACCCTACCCCTAACCCTAACCACAAACCTATATATCACTAAATCAAACCCTAACCACAACCCCTATCCTAACCCTGACCCTACCCCTAACCCTAACCCTTACTCTAACCCTACCCTAGCCCTAACCACAAACCTATATATCACTAACCCTAACCACAACCCCAAACTCAACCCTTACCCTACCCCTAACCCTAACCCTTACTGTAACCCTAACCCTAACCACAACCCCAATCCTAACACTTACCGTTCTCTTACCCTTAACCCCCACCACAAACCTATATATCACTAAATCTAACCCTAATCAAAACCCCAATCCTAACCCTTCCCCTAACCCTTACTCCAACCCTAGCCCTTACCACAAACCTACATATCACTAACCCTAGCCACAACCCCAATCCTAACCCTTAACCTATCAATAACCCCAACCCTAACCCTATCTGTTACCCTATCCCTAACCCCAACCCTATTATACTACCCCTAACCACAACCCTAACCACAAATATATATATCAGTAAATTTAACCCCAACCAAAACCCCAATCCTAAACTTCACCCTACCCCTAACCCTATCTGTAACCCTAACCCTATCCCTAACCCCAACCTTATTATCCTAACCGTACCCCTAACCCTAACCACAAACCTATATATCCCTAAACCTTGCCCTAACCACAATCCCAACCCTTACCCTACCCCTATATGTACCCCAACCCTATCCATAACCCCAACCCTTTTATCCTAGCCCTAGCCCCAACCCTAACTGGGAAAGCATGTCTGTTGCGCTTGAATATGGGAATGGTCGTTACCGTGAAAACAAAACATCAATCATTAGAGCACCCTTTGAAAATAGTGAAACAAAAGTTGAAAGCAAGGTTACTTGAGACAAGAATGTGCATTTTGAGGTTTATATGAAAACAATTTAATTGTAGCTGTCATTGAAATAAGAAGTTGGAAATTCAGATGGTCCAAATCTAATATCTTCTTTGACAAATTATCTTGCATCTTTATCCAAGTTACATTTTATTTATAAATCACAAGATCACGTCATCGTTTATGCCATTTCACATACGTCAGTCTGTGTACAAGCCAGTGTTAAATCAAGGTTTCGATTCTCAAGGCCTGCGGTTGAATAAAAAGGTACATTTTAGACACATTGTACCCGAGTTAAAGAAATAGGAAGAATATGGGCCTACATTGTGTTGTATGTGTACAATCACAACTCTTTTGCAGGAGTTCATAGTAACTCCAAAGACGGTGTTTCATCATTCCGTTTTCATGCAAAGCACCTAGGGAAATACGGAATGGTCAATACTTGCATTTGATATTTTCTTAAGTTTTGAGAAATGTCAGGTAAATTTTGGTAGTGTTCTATTTGAGTTCGAAAAGGGACATACTCTTGACCAAGTAACATGGGTGACTTTTTTTTCCCTTGTCCCTTTTTGTAACTCGAATACGGATGTAAAATTTAGGGCCAGTGAGGCTCTAGATATAAATGACAACATAAAGTTTCGGTCTTGCCAAAATTAAATGTAACGTGGGTTACGTGGAGATAAAAACGAAACTGAATGGAGTGCGCGGTGATACAGAGGCTGGCTACAGCTTTTAGGACGTGATTAGGGTAAAACCCAAATCTTTACTGATTCGACATCCAGTGGATTCTCTGTCATTTTCTATTGTTGAGATTCAAAGAACTATAGGGATTGTTTGTTTGTTTGTTTGTTTGTTTGTTTGTTTGTTTGTTTGTTTGTTTTGCTTTTGTTTGACCAGTTTTGTGCTTGTATTAGGGGGAGCAGATCTGTTGGCGTGACGCAAGAAGATTAATCCAATACAAGTGGGACACGCATGTCTTTTTTTGTGAGGATTTCTGTTTAAAAATATCAAGTGATTCTGCAGTTAAAAGCAAGCGAAATTGTACTAAATGTTTTTCCGTCAATGAAATAAGCTGCCAGACTGTGCGGCCCCTTGATCTGTTTCTCTTGCACCGTCAATAATAAAAATTCACAGAGATACGTCGCTGTTTTTTCGATTGAGATCACTAGGCAGAAATGGACCCCCCAACACAATTGAAATCGGTTTTATTGTCGAACATTTAAAAAATGTAGATTATGAATAAAAAAGTGTATCTGTGTATTTAACCCAGAAAAATTGCCTTGAGAGTTTTGGGCTCACGAAATAAAAAAAAAAAAGTGAGGGAAAAATATAAAAGTTATGTGGTGTTGACCAAGCATTCAGGCGCACGGACTCCTGAAATTCGCAAGGAATCGCAGTTACCGGCTTCCATATAGGACTCTTCTGGGATCTCGGGGTTCCCGGCCCACCACACGTCCTCCCTGCCCATCCATTTAACTCTAAAAAGAGTTTGAGCGACCATGCAAGGGAGGAAACGAGACAAGCCCCTAAGCCCTGGCCGCCGAGTCGGCCATACGTCTCGAACCTGTACTAAGGTGCTCACCTGGACTTCGCGGACAGTCCCAGCAGAAGAGCTTATCCCGTGGGCTAAGGTACTGTTGGTATTTGGCGGGGTGAAATAGAGTATCTTATAGCTACTGACTGACAGCAAGCTTTGGGAAAATAAAAGTCACCGGTGGGATTCGAACCCACGATCTGACGATCTGATAACCACGAGCTTAACCATTTGGCAATTTCAGAGAATTGCTTTGGGTCGTTCATATTTACGTAGATAACAAAACCATTATTAACCAACTTATACCGTACAGAATTTTACTCTGCAAAGAATGAGCGATCAAAACGTCACAATAGTGCATCATGTAGCAAAAATGCACAATTGGCCTGCACACAAATCTCACTGGCAGCTCTTCCTTGACAAATTTGAATTAATGTGCGCGCATCAATATGGTAAAGTCCCCAGAGTGCACGTCCGTCCGGACACGTCTCAACTCTTAAAGGTTGCACTACACCAAAACACGCGCCCATAGGGGTGCTCTGCCCAATTCAGGGAGAATTCTTCGCCAAACTGAGGCGCTGAAAAAGTACCCCTAGAGTTTATTTGAAAAAGAGGAGATTGAGTGGCCCAAGAAATTGTGGGATTGTGGAAGAATGGCCCAGAATGAATTCTCCACATTCAAGCTCTACCATCCCGGGGCCAAGCACAGCAAAATGTTACTGACAAATTGTTCAAGAGACTGAAAAGGGGGAGGGATGTCATTTGAAAAATGGCTTCGGATGACAGACTTGGTAGCGTTCATTTTTTTAAGGGGGGGTGAATTTGTTTTTGGTGAATAATTAGAAATATCATTGGTTAAGTAACCTACTTAAAATTCACTCTTCTTTTTGTTTTTGTTTGTTTGTTTTGTTTTTTTTAAGTTGCCGCTGGGGGGGGGTAAGAGGCCCGAAGGACTTTGGTTGCCTGCACCGGGGCTGCAAACGTGGTCGATTTTACCTTGTCTTCAAATAAGCTTCCTTTAGTTCAGTGCACGCATAGAAAGCCGTGAAATATCAGAGCGAAATAGCGCCGCCTGTTGACTCTCAGAGGAGGTTTGTCTCCAGTTTTTTCGCTGAAAATTCAAGATTTTGGCCAGTAGATCACTTTTTGTTTCAATTTATGGGTTTTAGTCACGATTTGTTTTTATTTGCCTTTTCCCAAAGATATATCGAAAATAGTAAAACTGTTCGCCCAGCTCTCATTGTCTTTCCAAATAGGCCCGCAATTTTGGGTTTTTGTAAGAGAAATAACCCGAACTGGAAACTACCAGTCCAAATTCTGGATTTATAAAAAGTTTCTGTGATCCCTCCTGATTGTGGCATGTTTTATTGTATACAGTCTAAACAGATTTTATTAACTAGTATAAAGTTAGCAGAAAACATATCAAATTAATTAAATTAAATCTAACACTAGAGTCAACCTGTCATTAAATTGCTCTCTTGGTTGTGAAAACTGGGTTTCCACACAAAACTTAATTTCCTGGAAAACTACACGTCATGACTTTTCCAGGATTTTTTGGGAATAAGAAGTTTAAAAAATGCATGACCAAGACGTTTGTAGGAAACCCTAAAACATTCATATGAGTAATCTTTAAATGGAAATGAAATGTTTTCAAGGTTTACTGCAGTTCCATCTTGCAGGACAAAGATCCTTTTGAAGGGATCCACTGTTAGAATAGTGCCTTTGTGTCCATCACTTGTTTCAACTTGACCGCCTTGCTGACACTCTCTCAAAAACTATACTGCTTCCTCTAACACTTTTTGACAGTGATTTTTTTGTGGCTTGCCTACGGTTTTCTGTAACAAAGACATACGATATTTGTTGACTGTAATGCTCACCCGTGTTAAACTAATTCAAAGGTAGAAATCTGTGATTTATGAAAACGGGACGACTTTTCAAATATCTTTCTAGGGTTTTATGGCAAACTGAATATTTTGAAAACTGCACCAAGACTGTAAAATGATGGATGATTAAGATTAGGAAATCACCTTAACCTTGCCCTTATATGGCAGTCAATTTACTTTGGAGACTACATCAGGAAAGGAAAAAAAAGGCCCCAGAATATTTCATTTCAACTGATGACGCAATTATCTCATTGGTATTCTGTTTGCAAATGATTGTTACTTTGTTACAAATTGCTTTTTTATACGTGCACCAAACATTTCATATAGATTATAAATGTACATGACAATGAACTCTAAATTCTTATTTTTTAATTTTCATATCACTACGCAGCATCAAGCCAGTGATCAATCCAGCAATGAATGACCACAACCAGCGAAGGATGACACATATCTGTCATTCCCTTTGTACCAAGGACTTGTACCTTCAGCAGAGGTCAAAAGCGCAGAACTACTGGTTTATAACCAGGGGCAATAAAAATTGTCCACTGGGGAATTTCAGAATGGATGTTTTCTTTCCGAGTCAGAGAGGTCTAACTTGGATTCGTTTAAATGGGAGAAATTCGTAATGTTTCGGGCCCAACAGAACCCGACGAGAGACGCTCTTGCGAGCTAGGGTGCCTCACCGACGCGTTCACGGGTGGGGCTGAGTCGGCTTTTGCGACCGAGTCCAAGCGTAACTGGAGATGCGACCTTTCGCGGTCAACGAAGTCCGAGGAAGAAATCTTCAGCGGGCGCCCAAGTAACGCTACCCTTCTGGCACCCACCGCGGGACCGACGCCGCCCACTGCCAGATGCCGCCCTCGGGCTGGAAGCCATGGTTCATCCGTGCCGAACAGCTGATCGCACGATTTGCATTGGGACCGACTCGGCAACTGCCCGAGAGCCCTCCTGCGGGGTACACTATTAACCGTGGATTTCAAGTCAGTTTGGGGCGGCCGCGTCAGACATGCAGCCCAGCAGCCAATCCTCGACCACCGGAGAAGCGCTCGTTCACTCCGCCGTCAGTTCCGGCAGGCCCTCCTCCGGCTGCGCCCGCTCTACTGCCCAGTCCAGGACACCTCTGCCCCACCGGCGACGGGGCCCCGCCGCTCGTCTTGGCCCGGGGGAGCCCTCCCGCCGCACCCGCCGCTGGTCCTCCCGGTCTCCTCCTCCAAGTCCGGTCCGCCCGAAGGCCACTGGGTGCCGGCTGGCCCTGCGCGCTGGACCTCCTCCCCCGCTGCTGGACCCCACCACCCCGCCTCCCTGCAACCCTATCCCTATGAGCTTGAGACCACCCTCCCCCTGTAAATAGACAAACCAGGGAGTGGGGGTTAAGGTCCAAAATGCTCTCATTGAAATACACACGTTTTGGGCCCGACCGGTCCCGGGGCATAGCCCTCTCAGAGGCCTTGGGTGGGCCAGCGAGCCGATGGACGGCAGGCCGGAGACGCCCGGCCCGCCCTGCTTCAGGGAACCCCGGACATTCGAACCTCTCGGGCTAGGTTTTCTGAAGAAGGTAATTCACCGCACCGCAGCAACCGCACCATCGCCCTAGAGTCGGGTTCGCCCAGGGAACCGCCCCGGAGCTTGGCGCTCGATCGTGTCGGAAATGCATGGCTATAAGCGGACAATATAGCCCTCTTAGAGTCCTGGGCGGAGCATCCCGGCCCGCTCGGCCGCAGGGAACCCCGGACATCCAAACCTCTCCGACTCTGTTTTCCGCGGACGGGGATTCAACGCCACGCACCGCGGGTCCCACGGGCCAACGAGCCTGCCGCCCGGTAGGCAGGTGTCTCCTTCGCCGCACCGTCGGAGCCGTGGGGCCTCGGGACATGCCTCACGCCGCCGGTGGCAGGCTGGGGACCCGCCAGGAAATCGGATTCGGGCGGGTCAAATTTTGGCCATGCTGACGGAGAAACCTTCCCCTGTAAATAGGCGAACCAGGAAGTGGGGGTTACGGTCCAAAATGCTCTCGTTGAAATACGCACGTTATTACGAATTTCTCCCATTTAAAATCTTTCAAATCTCCACATCCTTTAAGAAGAAAAAAATAATGGTAGCATGTCTCCCTGGGGATAAAGGTAAATAATCTATTTTATTCAAGGTGTTTGTGGGAATGGGGTGGGATTGTGTTCATTTGCCCTTGTATGTTTTAAACGGTCTCAACAATTCTTTCATGTTTGTATAGATTTTTGATGCTGCATTCTTCGAATAACACACCAATGTTGATTCGACTCCATGAACCACAAAATAAACGAGGATTTTGCCCAAATTCAACTGAATTGTTCTATCTTGAAAGAATAAAAGTGGGTAGTATAGCTTCAATAATATTTAAAAAATTAGAGATGTGATATAAACACACTTAATTGAAGATGCAAAACCATACAGCAAATTTAAGTCCTATTTGACAGTTTTACCAAATCGGAAATAAATTACAACTAGGGAAGTAGATAATGAACTTCATTTAGTTACAGTGGCGTAACTAGGGTGCCACAGCTGAGGGGGCACCTGGGGGTGCACAATTTTTTTTTCTAGGTAGATATATATTTTTTGTCCATTTCAAAATTTCAAATGTGGGGGTTGCACTGGGGGGCACGGGCCTCCAGGGGGGGGCACGTGCACCCCTGTGCCCCCCCCCCGTAGTTACGCCATTGTTTAGTTATGTAGAACTGACAAAAGACTCCGACACTTTTACTACAACAGTAATACCAGTTTAAGAAAACAAAGTGTGTTGTCTTTGTAAGATGTATATAAATTGGTGAGCTATTAAAAATGTCGTCTGTTTCTAGAGCACATAATGAATCAAGAAACACGAGAACATAATAATAATAACCAGTTTTACATAGCACCTTTAATTAACAGAAACTGACAAAAAAGAACGTGGCTATAAAAAATTGAAGCACAATACACAAACAACACACCTGAATTATTTTAGAACAAATAAGTTGTATAACCATAACCAATCTGAGGTACGTTTGGATGACAATCACTGTCACACACAATACAAGCCGAATCACTGACTTAAAAGTCTAGAATTTGCATACTAAACTCTGTGACTCATGAGAACATCTTTCCTGAACTTGCATCACCCCACTCAATGGAGTCATAAATTTTGTATTACAAATACCCTGCAATATTTCATGTAGAAAATAAATTGGATAAATCTTAATATGAATATTAGCATTAGGAGTTTAACGCAGAAAAAGTAATACTACAAGTATTTATTGATTGATGAGTTATTCTAACCTCTGCACTTTCCAAATGATAAGGGTATTTTAATCAAAATAAGGTTTGTCAGAGAATATCCATAAATATAGTAGTTTGCGCTAGAAAAAGTTTAAGTCTTCAATGTGCAAGTACAAACCATACAATCAATTTGAGGCAAAATAAATTGCAGCTTCCAATAATTTATCACCGCGGGATATTGGAGGCTCTTGTCACTAAGTGGATCAGTAGTGCTCACTTGCGGTTGCTGGCATGGTGACTTAATGCCTCGAACTAGTTTATATAAGCCCTGAACCATTTTTAAGAAGTAGAGAAAGTCGTCAATAAAGATTGTAGAGTCCAAAGGGTTTAGAATGCTACACTGTTAGTAATAATGCTCGAAGTCAGCCGAAAGAAGTCAACAACACCGAGCAAGGAAGTTATTAATCGATCACTTTGTTGTCGACTTACTTCTTGAGAAGAGACCTCGTGATTGCCTTCATGGTGGCACACTGAAGAGCAAGTGGAGAAAGGAGGTCGAAATTCTTGAGATAATGACGATTTGAAGTTAGGGTATCATCTCCAATTCCAAATGTCCATTTGTTACATGATTCACTTTCATTAAAATCCACTTAACAACAAAGCAACCAACTGATTCAAGGGTTCTTGGAATTTCCGATGGGGGAACACGCTGTCGGTCTATTTGATCCATTGGAGTCTAATTGTTTCTGGCTAATTGGAGGAAAATGCTTGACAACCAACCAACAGAGAAGGTAAATGACCGCGTTTAAATAAGGGGAATGTCCCTCATTGTCAGCGTACACCGTGATCGACAGCGAGGGCCCAGATTCGCCTTTGTGAATTTTTAATCAATTTCACAAGATGGAATTTGCATCCCATAAGAATGCGTGATGAAGAGGAACACCAGAGGAGCATCAATTATGCACAATGGCGTAACTAGGGTGCTACAGCTGAGGGGGCACCTGGGTGTGCATAATTTGTTTTCAGGGGCGCTGAAAATAATTGAACTAGGTGCTTGTCCAAACGCTTACCAACATAAATGGACGTAGATGTCCATTTCAAAATGGGCGTGAAATCTGTTCAAGTGACCCAATACACGTTTGGAAAGGGTCCACAGATTTCGCGCGTTGTGATTGGCCAACGCTCTGCAAACTCTTGGAGGCGCACTATTGTGAATCGTCCGTAACAACACAGAAGTTGAATCAACTAATGGTACAATCGTTGCTTTTGGCATCGCAGTCGTACAGTTATTCGTGACACGTAAATTTTTTGTGACAATAAGCCTACTCATAATTCCAGAAAATGACAACGCATACACATAAAACAGGCACTAAAACCTGCAGTGAGTTGAACTTTATTGATTGACGGTCTTTGAAACTGGAGAAATAAAGGCAGAAACATCCAAATGAGTACAGTTATTCAACTCAGCACATCCATGCAAATATCCCAAAGAATCCTTATGGGACATCCATACAAACTGCGCACCTTCAATCAATCACAAACCCCGGGTGGCCTTTTCCATTTTAGAATGAGGTATTCATCAGTATCATCCGTGACAGCTATGGGTTGGCCTATTCCCCCATAATATTCAATCGGATACATGTTGACTGATTCAGAAATAACCCCTTTTGTGAGTTAAAGGTTAACAGAAACAGAAAACATTTAGTTCACGTGAAGTATTTTAAAAGTAACAATAAACACGTAACCATTTCAAAAACAGAATAAATTCATTTTTACCACATTAATTGTGACCCCACAATGAAAAAAAAATCTCCTTTGGCCGTTTGCGCTCCCAGGCTGATTTGATGACGTCATCGGCAGAAATCCTCAATGTACAGTGTACAGTACATGCAGTATCGCACGCTTGCAATAGACCACGTTGTGTTCGATGTAGTTTGGCCCACAGGCAAACACTGACTCAGTTCAAGGTGGAAATAAAAAAGACACAGTCCTAGCTAGCGCAGTGTACATTGTTTTTGTTTTGGTTTAATAATTGCCTCCTCATGAGCGCAAACCAGACTGGTGCTAATTAGTCATGCCAATGTACATCTTCACTACGGTCTCTGGGTGCCACAACACGATGCATTTCGAAGCAAAGACAATTTCAGAGATGTATGTTTTTGGCATGCAAAGAACACTGTACATGAACATTACAAGAAATGGAGGAAAGGTGTCAAAGCAATGTTTATTTAATACAGAGTTGTTGTCAAGCAGCAATCAGAATCTTGTCGTGTTATGAACGTGTCTCTGCTCTTCAGAGAGACACAAAAGCATGGATTTCTCTCCTTTAAATGACTTCAATTTTTGGTAGAGGAGATTACGACAAAACATGCATCACAACTTCAACTTGACAGTGTCACTGGCGATGAGTTTTAGAAAATGTAGTTAAAGCAACAGCTACTGGTCTACAACTGTGTAACAATATTGAATGCTCGGTACTAATGTTACAAATAAAAGCATCTTTAAATAATCTTTAATCTAAGAATCATCATTATTACTGTTAAATGTGAATTCTCTTTTTATCACATCAGTACACGTATACTGAAACAGTTACATAAAGGGAATGCCATGGGAATGCCTTTCTACTGGTTGGAGACCATATTTGATAGGCCAAAGTGACGTCCTGAAAAATGGTTATCTCCAACCTCTCAACTAACTGGAATTCAGTGACGTTTTGTACATGTACTCTCATTAATCACAACTGCCCTGCTGTAATAGGTGTTTTTTCAATAACCTCACATCAACCGAGTCCGTCTCTCTGCCTGAGTGGAGTAGTTAACATGGGATTTGTTCTATTTCCCTAATTTTGCCATGCACTTCAAGAAAGCGCACACCATTGCAGCTTGATCCTGAAAGGTACTATACATGTATTTACATGTATACAAAGCTATCGGGGCACTGTGCCTCTAGCATCCTTGGTTTCACAAGGAAGTGCCGCTAAATCATGCATTGAGCAGGTTTTTATGTTACACCACTAGCGGCGTATCCAGTATTTGGTGTTGGGGGCAGGGCAAATTCAAAAGCGAATGCAGCTTCAAGCTCATTCAACATGATATTGGGGACCAAAAAAAAGCCTTAATCACGGTTCCAACATCCTTGCTTTCATTTGATGGTTTTATTTGCTTGGGGTTTTGATAAATAAATATACCGGTGACTTCTTTCCTAGTCAACGATGAAGCAGTCTTAAAGACAAGAAATCTGTGTGCCCCCCCCCCCAACGCCACTGTGCATCACGGAGCAGGGAGGGAAAATTTCATTCAGAGAAAAAAATGGATATGAAGTGTTTACATAACTGAAAAATATTTTTCCGGAGTTATAACAAGGAGGGTACCTCATTAACTGTACTGGTTTGTTAAGTTGCGTTTAACTACATGTATACAAAACCCGTCAAACTTAACTCATTTGGGTAGCCAGGAGAGGGCAGGATTCTGAAAGGTACGAAAATGGCACACCAATTTTGAAATAAATGCTTCATGAGTAAATTACATGATGAATTTTGAACTGAACGAGGTCCATTTCCACCGGATTGTACTGATCAGATACCTCTGTAATTACATACTCTGGGGATAAGATGCTCTGCATGAAGTGCTCAAACTTGTGACAGTAAAGATTCCTAGGTAGACTGACTTTACTCTGCCACTCGAAGCAGTCGGTACTTGCATACTAAACCACATCTCAATAAAATACATATCAACCACGATGGAGCATTGCCTTGTTTCGCTCTTTTCACTGATGCACATTGGAATTGTTCAAAATATACTTTTCAAAAATGCATATCAAACAAACCTGGAGTGAAATATCCCAGAGTACGACAAATCACAAAAAGTAAGAGCACATTTAAGTAACTTAAAAATAGGAAGCAACCAAAGTCGAATTTTTTCCCCAGCTGATATATATATACAGATCGAGTTGTTTCAGACCAAATAATTCTGCTTAATCCTCCAAGATCCCCCCTTCAATATCTGCCTTTTGCAGGATTCAGCATGGCAAACCCCTGCATTGTTACTCCAAAGAAAGTCTGATGCCTTTTGAAAGTTTAAGTACACAGAGTGTGCCACTGGCTTCTTGCGGAGTTTGCAGGATACGCGAAGGATCCTGCCAAAACTATCCACCAAGATGGAGTTTTTCTGGCCGACCAGAACAGGTACTGGTATCGGAAGACATCTTAAGCTATTTTGCTGGTCTATACAGTCTGCGGCCAGTACGGTACAGCCCGGGTAGTTTTACTCGGCATTTTTGGCTGCATCTGGGGAGAAACTGCCAACTAGAATCTAGGCCAGGTGGAAGTGGGACAAAAAATGCTGGGCTTTTCCAGATTCTGGGCCCCGAAATCGCCTCTCCCAGGTCTCTGCTGGGAACCAATGTCAACCATGAAATGGTAAATCATTAACAATGAGAAAACAACTCCCTTCTCATCTGAACAAGCTACATATTTTTGGCAAGCCTAATGACGGTATAAAGCTTTTTGCGGGGGGGGGAATCCAAGATGCCTCTCCCTAAATCTACAACCAAAACACAATAATGTGAGAAAAGCTAAATACATGTACAAGGCCCTTCACAAAGCCACAAGATTCCTCTGTTTGGACTGCTGCT
The DNA here is from genome assembly GCF_054643075.1 of Acanthaster planci. NCBI lineage: Eukaryota > Metazoa > Echinodermata > Asteroidea > Valvatida > Acanthasteridae > Acanthaster > Acanthaster planci. The sequence goes on from NC_141787.1 coordinate 7,183,704, forward strand.
CTGTCCTGAAATCATAGCTATATCTGAGGAGCACATCTTCAGCTGTTTGGAGCTGTGGCGTTTGAAAATCCTTCAATGAGGGAGAAAGAGAGAGAGAAAAAATCCTCTTGTTAAGAATGTTCCACTGGGAACACCAATTTCTTTTCAAAAGGAGACGGCGAGGGCCTTAATAATGCGAACACAGTTGATGACTACCTCATACAGGTTACGCATGGCACCAATCTTCTAAAGATTGTCAATTAAACAGTTGTCTTTTGAAAAGACGACTGATTAACATTAAAGTACCAGTGTGCCTTATGGCCTGGCTGCATTATCAGCATTGCTGATAACATAAAATATGAGTGCATGTGCATTTAATCGTCAGCTAAGACAATGTTAGACAAGATAAGCCAGGCACATTTGAGTAAAAATGCAGGTTTTTGTGTTAAACAATTTGAAGTGTCTTTGAATGAAATCATCCTGCTTACTTCAGATTGGCTGGCTGATTGTAGTGAGGTGTGGAGTTCAAACGGTACCCCTTCAATAGCTGTAAAAAAAGTAGGAAGATAAATGTAAGTACCACCAGAACAAAATGATTGGTTCACACGGCCAAGAGGACAAGCAGCGAAACAACCAATTAGATGGTGTCTCACAGAAGTCATGTTACATGGAAACAATACACGAAAGCAAATCTACATTCCTTGCTCTCTCAAAAATGAAAATGAAAATACTGCCTATGAACTTTCGAACCTGTTTGGCACCACAGATTGAACGTGTGCTTCGTTGGTTTGAAGGGCAATTCTCAAATGCAACAAATGGTCTCATGTTTTGCAAAATTTCCAAGTGCGACAAATAGGCCAATGCAAGGGCCGTGGTACCAGTTACTGCGAGTACAAATGCAATGTGTTTTCCATGTGATGGTCCTAAGAAAAGCTGGTTACCTGAATGTATCCTCTCAGTGGCTGCATTGGTTTGTATCATGGATGCCTGCCTGGTCAGGGTACTGCCTCTAGATGGATACTGATAAGGCAGCGGATGGGCCGGAGCCACGCTCCCAGCAGCCGTTCTTGGAGATCTACCGGTACACACAGCATTAGGCCCGAAATGTTAACAAGAATTTGCTTAGAAAAACTTAAAGGAAAACATTTTTTCTCTGATTTTTATATGTTCAAATAAATATGAAAGCAACCAAATCGAACGCAGTGTCATATGTCTTTGGACCTCAACTATAACAAGCTTAATAGGTTTTTTTTTCTGTTCATGCCAAGATGCGAATTCTGAATGTAGATTGCGTCATTGAGGAGAAAACAGAGAACATGAAGGGAGCCCTCGCCCTGTGTTTGTAGTGGAAAAAATGTTGTGCATGCAAAACAATGCATGTAGCCGTTGTTTGGCATGCACAAGGGTTTATCCACTTCAAACACTGATCAGATCACCGAGAACAAGTCAGGAAACAACATTATAAGACACAGCATCTGAATAACTTGGCTGTGGCTAGCACTTGTACATGTACATATGCGAGGCAGTGGACTTAGCCGCTAACTGGCTACTGCCACAGGAGAATGCATTAATGCGGACCTTAGCCGAGGGAATCAGACATGGCATAATGTCCGACCCAACATTCCATAAATATCCAATTCTGACACGGACTTGACATGCCTTACTTCTGGCGACTTACCCTTGGTAGCCCATGTTTGCATTGTTCATGTAAGGCTGAGGATTGCTGACCGAGTGTGGCCTGCCGTAGGGATCCGTGGGGACAGTTTGTGATGTCGGACTCGGGAGTGTTCCCATCTTGAGGTACAAGGACAAACCGTTGATCTCTCTACACCAAATTAGAAAAAAAAAAAAACATTTTCAGTGTGAAGAAAGATGATTATAAGCTGACCGGATTTGGAATATTTTTTTGAGGGGGAGGTAACTAGATGGCAAATGTAATTTTGGGGTCATCTAGGCCTGTTTATAGCGTATCTTTAATGATATAGGGAAAGGGACTGTTGACATTACAAACACATTTGTACATGGTCTGGGGCAAAAAGCCTGCAAACGCAGAGCAGTAAAATTGCTTTTAATAAATTGATATGAAATCAATGCACTTCATCCCATTCATGTCTATCTGGACCAGCTTTTATACAACAAAACTCATTACCACACATGAACGTTCACTCCCTGTGTGCGGATCTTACCATTCCAGACCTACCAACCTGTTGTACTCCTTCCTGAGGTCAGGCTATACCACACAATAGATTCAAAGGTATTTAAATGAGCCATCAGTTCATTTACAATTCTAATCGATCATGTCATGATGCCTGACCTCAGGAAGGAGTACGACAGGTTGGCAGGTATGCTATTACCATTGCCACTAGTCTGATAACTCAATGGGAAATATGCAATGTGAGTGTGGGTTTTAAGAGGGTCAAAGAAGTCAGGGTTTTGGGCATACATACTTAATGGACAGCACCTATCTGGCCTTCGTCACTCCATCCATCCAAGTCCATCTTGCCCAAGGTATTTATAACAGTAAAACTCAGAAAAAGTCAGGGCCATTTTTGATGGTTCATTCAATTGGAGAATCAATTTTGCTTTAGTTTTGAAGCTTGGCAGAAATGTTGTCCAGCCACAGGCTAACAAGCGGCAGTATATTTTTGCATTTTAAGCCAATCACTTCAACTTTGACTGCTAAAGCATCCGTAAAAAGGGCATCTTGGAAATTTTTTTAATATATCAAAGGAAGACCGCAGTCCTGGTAAAAACCCAATAATTAATAAACTCCATGATTATGAACACTGTAATAAAACGTGTGAAAAGAAAATGCATTCCTCATCTTTTTGCCCTTAAATACTACGCACTAAGGCATTCAGGACGATGCCAATTACATGAGCTCAGAAGTTTTCCAAACCAGAACTGAGATTCTCGTGGGAGAAGCGTACTTACTTGTACAGGCATGGGACTTGAGTATGCTAAAAACGAGGAAATTGCAATCTTAAGAAGACTTTGTACAGTGTTTTTCAATTTTCAGTGGCATGAGAGTGAAGTGAAAAATGAGGAAATGCCTGGTACTTCAAAGCAAACACTTTCTCAGATGCAATGCATTGCTTCCTTACCCTCTAGGCGATGCGTCAATGGGTCGCATCTTAGCTTTGGAGGAGGTCAAGTAGATACCACAGATAGCCTTTGTCACCTGTCCTCTCATGACAAGCTGAACAATCAGAATCTTCTTCTTCAGAACAGGCTCCTCTGAGAGACATTAAGAACAAAAATCTAAATACTCAACAGGTCCCACAACTAGAAAGTAAAAGTTTAGCTTCATTTCAGGTTGTTGCAGCACACGATAAAATGCGGTAACATGCGCAAAACAAAATTAGATCAACCATATGCTCACTCATAACCCTATGGATGACTGCTACTACAGCACCTTTGTGTGAGCATTAGTGCATACCACACATGTCTATTCACCATGCAGCTGCTGGTTCAATGGGGCCTGCTGCTGCACAACGCCCTCCAATAATGGCATGCCACAGCCCAGCAGTTGAGGTCAAAATAATCCGGCAGTGACAAGGTTAAAGAGCACCTCTGCGTAAAACCTGTTTTCTCTAATTTTATCTGTTCAAATAAATATGGAAGCATCCAAATCGAACGCAGCGTCATTTGTCTTCAGAGCTCAACTACAACAAAAAGCTTTTTTTCTGTCCATGCCAAGATGCAAATTCTGAATGAAGATTGCGTCATTAAGGAGAAAACAGAGAAAATGAGGGGAACCCTTGTGGTGTTTTTTGGATGCTTCCATATTATTTGGACAGATGAAATCCAACAAAACATGCTTTACTTAGAGGTGCTCCATATTTCACAAGCCAAGTTTAAAATCTAAAATCATAGTTTTAAATACAGTCGGGGCAAAAAGTTTACATACACCTGGTAAAGCAAAAACGTTTTTCCTCAAATTTCACAACTTCACTCATTCCTACCAACTGTTCTTTTCAGGAGGACAGACAAGATGGGTCTCTACTTAATGTACATGGTGTATGCGTCAAATAAAAACACCAAGACACAAATATATGATTCACATTTATATTTACGAAAAATCAAAATTGTACATATTACTAATATTTAGTGCCACTTTCTGTATTTTTGTCACATCTCATAGTTGCAGTGGACCACTTTCTGAAATGTTTTTAAAGTATAATAAGGGGGGTGGATGTAAATTTTCACAATATTATTTTCAGAAATATTAATATTTTGAACCATACTCAATGTCTCTGAGTATTTGCAATTGAGGGACACACTATGAACATTAAGTTGAGATACAATTTGTCTGACCCCATAAAGAAAAAGTTAGCAAAAGTATTTGAAACAGCAAAAATTTAGGAAAACTGAACATCTGTAAACTTATGGTCCCAACTGTAAATATTTTTGCCCCTCACTACTGTGGTCCTGGGCTCTATTCCTGGCTTAAAGCCAACTGGGAGTAGAACTGCTCATCAGTTCTCTCCTGCGTCACGAGGAGTTTTCTCGGGGCTCTGCAACTTTCTCTCCTGTGCAAAAATTAACACTTTAACACCGAGCACGGGGTGAAGTTAACGGCAGGACAATATCGTCCGTACGCGATTAAAAAGGAGTGGTAAACAAAGTCTTACTTGAGTCTGAAGTGGTTGGAATTGCTGTGTAGCCCTGAGGTATCTGATCCCCCTCCTTGATGACGGTCAGGTCGGTCAACACTACGTTACCCTGCAAAACAAATTGGCAATGCATGAGTGCATTTACTCAGGAGCGTTTCTGCTCGTCTGAAATTTAAGGAACATGAAGCACAGTTTAATTTACATGTTACGATGACTTGCCGCCTCCTTTATAGCAGTAAAAAGGTGACAATTCAAGAGTGTGATTTACATGTATGCTAATGAAGATTTCTTTATTCATGAGCCAAAGTGTGATGTCATTCAACGCAGAAAGAGACTGTCTTCAAAGTACATAGCTTTGTGTACAATATATGCATCACAATTCTCTACATGTTTTTTTTAGAGTAGGTTATGCTTAGTTTTCATGCTGAGCAGCTCATTTGGACAACAGAAGTGGCCAACAGTTCTTCAAAACATTGTTAGTGATTTTGAAGGATTAATTTTTTGGTCCTTTCTCATGCTCTTTAGATAAGGAATGCCTTGTATGACATCAAAATAGTACATTCCTGCATACCTTGATGAAAATATTTTCTCAATTGAAAAGCTATCACCTTCTTTTCACTTCAACCGAAAACAGGTATTCCGATCTGGTAGCAATCCAAAGTGATAAGCATGAAAACTATTTTGAGCTTAATATCCACTGTATCATTCCTGTAAACTGTTCTTCCAAAATTACCGAAAATGAGGACAACTTTCTGGCCTGCGACCAACGGTGCTCAAACAGCGACAACATGCTGAAACATCTGCTCAAGATATCATGCATGTACATTGTACCTGAAGAAGTGATCATGCGCATTACCAATGACAAAGGAAGGGATCTGTGGCCATAGTTTCAACTCTCACTACTGTACCTGCACTGACCTGAACAGGTTGGCGGGTGAAGCAGAGATATCTCTTCACCTTCTTGAAGAAGCTATCCTTCCAGATGTCAGCATCTTGGTTGTCGGTAGTGTTCTCAATCTTGGAAGGGGGAAAAAAAAACAACAAACAAACATGTACATGCGCACTGTTGCATGACCCGGCGCAGGCAAATTTAAGGTCAAAAAAAGAGACAGGAATTGGAGGATGATGCATAATTTATTCCTGCTAACAGTCGACACGGTAACAGCGAAGCACATGTCAACAGAGGGCGCTCTTCACATTTTGTTGTACAAGGCATTTTGTCTGGCCTACACTCAACATACACAATGGTAAACAAAAATCTGTGGAGTACTGAGGGACGCATTTAGTAGTCTGCGGAGTGGTCAGAGACGTGAGACGGAACTGCACTTGAGCACACTGTGGCCCCATCCACATCACGACTTGTCATTCTGGTGATGAAATTAGCTTGTATGATGTTGTCAAATTTAAGGGTAGGAATTTACATTCAATTTGAAAACCTTTTACAAAACTTTCCCATACTGTTTAAACGTTCAGCCAGCATGTTACACAGGCTGCTGCCACCTACATGTATCTCGGTGTTTTCGTATATGATACAGTTCAACAATGCACGTGGTCCAACCTATGTAAAAATGTAGATTGGTCTTTGGCATTTGAATTAAAACAAACAATGTTTATTACTACTTTAGAATCCACTTTTTTTTCCTCAAAAGTGCATGGATGCCGAGGGGAAAAAATGTATGTAACAAACATTGTTTACAATAAAACTGAATGCCAGATTGCATCAATTAAAATGTAAAACCTCTTTAAAGGGGTGGTTCGGTTTAAATATTTGGGAAAATCTGTAAACAGATTTGGAGCTTTTTCTGTTAAACGTCCCACCTTAGTCAAACTTAAAACCCAACAAAAGGTCACTAATCCCACTCAGAGTCAATACTAAATGATCTCCATTGTCTTTGTTCCTTTGTTTTCCCCAATTAGGCCACATAAAAAAAATAATTAGATTAGCATCAGTGACTGCCTCAAAAAATCTTGCCATTTGATTTTTCCTTTTGTTTAAAAGTTGTCTTTTCCGATTTTCCTATGTTAAGATGGTGCTTTCGTTCCGTGGTTGCGATAGTCCAGATCAGCATTCTGCATGCATACCAAAATATTTAAAAAAAACCTCCTCCTTCCTCGTTTTTTGCAAATACAACTGATGCTGAACTATTTTACTTTTTAAGTGGCCTTGTGTGGTTATAGGAGACGTCACTTTTTGCAGTTTTTATTTCAATCAAATGCTTAAGTGATGTACATTGGCTGACAGAAAGGAAATATCTGCAAACATTAGTGATAAGTAGGTTAGGGCTGAGTCAATTCAAATAATTCACTATTCGAATATTCGACCTTCAATTTGATCGAATATCCAAATATTCGGTAACACCAACCGGCAGACTATTGATGAACAAACCATATACAAAATCAATTGCAATAACACACAGAATTGTACATTATGATCAATATAATAGCTTCAACCATCTAGGAGTATCTTGTGCCACGATTTAGCAAGATTTAAGAGATGAACAAGACTTCTTGCCCCATTGAAAATTTCTACTCCTTTTAAATTGTTTAATGAATAATGAACTTTTTAAATCGTAGGATTTTTGATGCTTTTCATTTGAATCTGCTCGAACCGTGTCTCCACAGTGCAATTTTTTTTTATTTAAAACAAAAGAAAATTTTCCCTTCCTTTTCATGAATTTTGCATTTGAATATTCAAATTTGAAAAATAACATCTGAATATTTGACAATCGATCAAATATTCCGTTATTCGGAATATTCGGCACAGCTCTAAAGCAGGTTGAACTAATGCAAAAATACTGCCTTTGATTTTAAACTCACAAGATCATAGTGAACAGGGCGCCTTTCTTTGTCGGCAACCACACACACTCCCGTGATTGGCAGGGAGTCATCGGCCATGCTAGATTCAGGGATCCCTCTGGGATGTCAACATCAGTTCTGGGTAACTCTTTATTTGTGGGCGGAGGTCTATTCCAGTGGAAGGTTTTCTACTCCTGGCAAAGTTGTCCAAGTTGAAATTCGAAGATTATGCAGCAGGTGCCAGAACAAATCTAGTTTTTGCCATCACACAACTCTGCGAAGAAAAGCAAAGGAAATAAGCTACGAGAGTAAGACATGTTGTCTGTAACCCCCCAAGGGTTGCTGGCCCTAACCTTTCCCATTCACAAAAGGTTAAACACCAATATGGAACATTGTGTACAGAGGCTGTTAGACTTTGTTTTTCTGAGGTATGCCAAACCAAACGCAAAAGCCAGCTGTTATGGGCCTACCAGACCTATCCCCACAGAATTAAACACTTTACTACTGTTTAATTCTGTGTGGTTGGGGTAGGTTAGGGTTAAGAACATTAATCCTAACTCCCTAGGGTATGTGCAGAATCATATTAAAATTGGAGGATTCAGGACCGTTAGGGTTAATTACTGCTGGGTTGGAAATGAGGTTGTCTGAAAAAAATATATAAATCCAGGTTTCAGCCAGCCCTGCTTTAAAATCTTGGACTTTGCCCCAAAAAAACTAGGAAATTCCAATCTTTACAAGACTTTGTACGGTGTTTTAAACTTTCACTAGCATGAGTGTGAAAAGTGAAAAATGAGGATGATGAACGGAGAAAAAGTTGCATGCTTGTAAAATTGTCAACCCTGGTAGTTGAGCAAAACCAACAGTGGCAATTGCCTTATCAAAGTTACTCCAAAATGCTCGCAATCACCAAGCCATTTAGTCTATTTTATCAAACAGTGGCCAGAGATACATGGATCTAGAGCTATGTGATGGAAACAGTCCACCAATGGACATGATGGACCAGCCCATGATACACTAAGTCACGGATGTCATGATTTTGAATGGTGGGCAAGATCGGTTGATCATGTTGTACCTGTACTTTCAGCCATGTCAGTGGCTCCAGTATGAAATATCTGAACTCTACTTCCTTTCTGAAACAAGTAAACTTGCTGAGTCAGTCAAAATTTGTGGAAATTCTGCTGTTCGGATTTCACACATTAAAGACATGCCTTGACTATGTTGAAGTAGGGCTGTGGTGGCGACAAGAAAGAAAGATTTGAAAAGAGAGGCATCCACAGCCACAGCCCTGTGTGTGGGGCTACCTGGCTACGACAGTAACGTTAGCAGCTGGTTAGCATACATGTACATCACTGCATGCATTGCATGGTTAGTTCCCTTTCCATCACACACGAGTTTTAAATATAAAATTGGCTGCACAAAAATGCTATTTCACCTAGTTTATTAATCACAAAACCAATCTAGCCCTACATGCATTGCATACTCCACACTAGGCCCACTAGTGTGGCACGGATCACTCCCGACCTATCCTAAGGATAGATCGGGAGTGACAGTCCGTGGGCCGTGCCACACTAGTGGGGCTAACTCCACACTACCAACTACATGTACGACTAACAACTTACATTGTACAAGTAGCACTTTACTGCCGATCAAGCCATAGGGCTGAGTACTAAGCGTCAGCGGCCATTAATCAGTGTTTCGGATTTAATTGGTCGATCGACGTACGTCACCAATGCAATGAACCACGGATATCGAGAATTTAGGACACAGATCTGCAGATTTGGGAGTGGTATTTGTTGAACATGGAGTGGTGTTGTACATGTAGATTCACTGGTTCGATAAAATGTCAGCACAGTATAATTGCTGCTGCCGAATACCAGTGAGATCCGGCTTTATTTTGGTACTAGCGCCCTCATTCTTCCACCCATCACGATCTAGTGTGCAGAACTAAGTAAGTTGGCTTATCTAAAGGTTGCGTCCAGCCAGCAAGATTCTGTGTGATTTACCCTAGACTTCGAAGTTTGGGTTAATGTGAGCATTTTCCGATTCCGTGGTCATGACAAGCACATTTCTACTGCTAGTAGTCTTTGGATGCGTTGCTTCTAGTTTTGAACTACCAAATGCAAAGGTTAGAGTTACATGTAGGCCGCGCTGCCCAGGCCCGAAAGCCCGCTAGGCTGCTTTTCAATTTGGGTCTGTCCACAATAAAACTTAAAGACACATTTGCACATAAACAAAATCATCTCTTTTTTTCTACATTGTTGAGAGTCAAGAAATGAACTTTAACCATTTTACTGATATTTGTATAATTGTAGAGAGATACTTTACACAGTTTAATAGGATTTGGTTGTTCATTGTTTAAATAATCAGGATCTTGATGAAAATGTTCAGCTTATTTTAAGGGGTTCCAGTGGGACATGCACATAACTGTGTCAGCTCATGTTTTTCAGGTTTTCTAAAATACCACTTTTACAGAGAAAAGCAATTCATTAGTTAAACCATGGGTACTACAGGTGCAACATTTGAGAAATGTGTCAAAATCCATGGCTTTTTATTTCTTTAAGTTATCCTAAACAGGAATTTAAGGAGAGCTAATTAAGGAATAACGTATGTCACAGTGTCTGTCCACAGAGCATGCAGCGTGACAAACAAAAAACAGGCTAATTTTGCCATTCCTTGAGCAGGTAACCTGAACATAAACATTTGTATCTTCCTGAGGAAAATGTTTACAATAATATTTTACATCATGTTTGTGTTTGTGTCACGCAAATGTGTATTTTGCTGTGGACAGACCCATTTAAGTTGGCGTGAGGCCGAGAAAAAAAACTAGTTTTTGTTCGTTTTTTAAAACAGTAACCCTCGCTGGATTTTTGAACAATCAAATCCTGTCAAAAAGACCACCCACTTGTGTATATTGTTTTCAATGTTTCCTGACCTTCGATAAGCCTTATCGAAAATACTGCATGGATGATTTTGCACAATGGTAGAAAGGGATTGTGGGAAGGAAAAGGGGCAATGTTTGACAGTCATTTTTCCATTAGAGCAAACCGGTTGCACATAAGTTGTTTTTCTTGTATGCCCCTTTGTGCCTCATTTTAACACTCTGATTTCATTATTGTGGTGCAGTATTTTACAATTTCATTTGTGCCTATGGGGCAGTTTCATGTGAAAGTGGAAATTTGGTTGTATTATGACCAAACTCGTTCTTGTAGGTATATGATGAGATGTTATTTCAAGAAAAGACAGTGGAACTAATATGTTGTACTTTAACCCTAACAGTAGCCCATAATACTAAAAATTACTACATATACTTAGTAGTCAAATGTTCATGTAGCATATAACGCTGTCGCTTGTAAGAGGACATGACCTTATTGTTCTCTGAAGCCATAAAATACAATAGATAAGACAATGTACCATATAGTGCTGTGGCACTGTGAATGTATGACTTCATTGTTCTCTGTACGAGTAACAATTTGTTGTGCTACATGTACACGTAGGTCCTTCAGGCTCAGACTTCTATCTACTGTATGTTGTATTCTGTAGTACTGTAAGCCAAATGACATGCTTGATTGTTAGGGTTAAGAGGTTCATGTACATGTACCTCCACTTTCATGTTTTTTTGTGAAACTTGTTTTCGTTTGTGACCTGGGTTAACAATGAGGTCAGTAACAGGGTGACCATGTTTCCTCTTTCACATAGGACTGCCCCTTTCATTTTAAGCTACCATACTCAGTACAGCTCATATTTATCGGCAAAAGTGTGATATCATCCTAGGCTGAAACCTCAAAGCTGCAGCAATTTTTTTATGCTTAAATTGGCTAGAATTTTTATTTTTGCCATCTAAATGTTTCTTGAAATGATGATATACAGTTCGTGATATGGGTAGCAGGGATAAGCAGCTTTATCAGTTCATAACTTGAACAAGAAATCTTTAAATTTAACAGCTCCACCCTCATTTTGTTTAGGAAAAGGATTGGGATAAATATGAAATTTTTACAGAGTGCACTTTGTAATGAAAGTAACCAACAGCGATACCTGTTAATTTTTGCATTTAAAAAGTTAATGAAAAGTATCAGGCGTAAAATTCCCCTTATGGACCCTGTAGGGTCAACACCAGTGCTGACGCCCTACAACACAGTGCACACCATGTGTTTGCCCTGGAAAAGTCACTCTCCAACTTTACCAACTACTTTTTGCATCTATCATGCTGCAGTTCATTGCCTATTCATTGCGCACATGTATGTACATGTACTTGCAACACAAAGCAAACAGATGGCCTTGCAAATCTAAGAACAAGGTCCCCAACCTACTAAAAATTGTGCATGCCCCACCAAACGATCCAGCTAAAAGCTTACTCCTACTTTTCACACCTGTCGCCCCGCCTTCAGGTACATGCATCGACACCCTTTCCTTCTCTGAAATCCCCCTATAATTAACAGGCACCTCATTTTCAAATCCTTGGTGTCCTTGATGGTCCAATATGGAATACTTCCAAAATAATAGAGTCTTTATGCCTTGGCTATTCTTTTTATAATAGGCTTATGTTGTGAAGTTGGACTCTCTGCAGTGGTGACATCTGTGCTGTTTTGTTACTCAACATCGCCCTGTTCTAGGATGGAAATGATACAATGATCATATTAGTCACTTGAATTGATCAGCACGTCCACAGTGTAAAGGCTGATTTTAACCAACAGCTGACTTTGCCTCTAAACTACAGGTAGACCCTTTCATCGCAGGCCAGATGCCCCTGTGGAGACAGGAGGAGGCAGATGTGGTCATCTACCGCATTCCCTTGCTCAGTTACACCCCTGGAGGGCACCTGCTGGCCGTCGCTGAAGCCAGGAAGTACTCCGGAGGGGATGCTGGTCCGAAGTTCATGGCCATCCGCCGATCAGTTGATGAGTTGGGTGAGATTTGGGGCTCTATGTATACCTGTACATGTGTGTTCCTTGTTGTGCTTGCTCCATACTTGAAATTTGGTTTCCTTGTTTGACTGAGGTAAGGGAACGCTTAAGCACCGTTGTTGTTGATTTGAGTCGCTGACTTGGACTTGATTCAGATTTAGATCTCACATTTCCTTTACTTGAGCTGAGATTTGACTTTGAAGAAATAAATTTTAGATTTTTGCCCTGCCGGGCGTGTATTTTAACACTGTATGCGCAGTGTATGCCCCCGAAGGCTTGTGTACGTCAGCGGGTACCGTGAAAACTATTTCAAGGTACACGTAAGCAGGAGGTCGTAGGTTTGAGTCCCACCCTAGTAAGCTTGTGTTTTTTCACAAGTTTCTAGGGCATACACTGAGCTTGCAGAGTTTAAAATACACGTCAGGCAGGGCAAAAATCCAAAATAAATGTATAGTGTACATCTCCCTGGTGCAAATCCATCCTTGAAATTAAAAAAATACCTTGCAAATTGACTGAAACAGATTTGACTTGTTGGCATCACCAACTTCTGTCAATATCAATGCAATTTCTACTCACTGTCTGGCAGTAGTGTTTATTATCCAATTTTTTGATGGGTGTATCCATCATGTAACATCTCTGGTTTATTCGTTTGCTCGCGAACCGATGGTCAGCCACAGCAAACCAGGTGCTGGTCTGGAAAGAAATAGAACCGTGACTTAATAGGAGAGGTTGTTGTGAATATTCATTGCAAATTTCAGTCAGAAGTTTCTGAAAGAGTATGACAAAAATGCTACGTTTGTGCAGTATTTAGTGCAGTGATTCAAAGGTTCACATGGTGGACATGTTGGACAAGCCAGTGAGACATGGGTCATTCCACGAAGTTGGGGCAAAATTTGTGACAGTGTCCGTTGTTACGTGGGTTCAGTAAAAATAAAAAGTTATTTCCCTACATGTGGATTCCAAACTGACATTGTAATACATCTTGCAAGGCTGAATATTTTGACAGAGTAAATGACCTACTCTACAGGTCATGACAGGTGGTAAGAGTTACCCATGTAACAAGGACAATGTCACCAATTGTGCCCCAACCTCATGGAATTACCCACATGTGTTTCCAGTATTACCATGTAAATCTCGTTTGTGGGTGAGTTTGGTTCTGGAAAGAACGGATGGAATCACTGTTTGAGGAAGAAAGAACTGTCTGTCGTCTCCCTACGAGTGAAGGTCTTGAATTTTAAAATTGCTCTTTCAGGAATTTGATTAATGAACTTGCACTGTCAAACAAGGTTGGGTTCTGTTCTCATGCGAAGGAATCGGTTACACTTGACATTATTTCATTGATTTATACTGCTCTCCAGGCGACACGTGGGAGCCGATGCAGTATATCGTAGACGACGGCTACCTCATCTTTGACGGCCTCAACCTCGGCAACGTCATGGTAGATGACGAGAAAGGGATCATCTTCATCATGTACACGTACTGCTACCACCATGACCGGTGTGACATCGCCGACACCAAGCTGGTCAAGAGCTTGGATGACGGCGTGACCTGGTCAAAACCACTGAACCTCTCGCAGCAAGTCGGCACGGCATCGTTTGCCCCTGGGCCCGGCTTCGGCATCCAGGTTGGCTGACTTCCTTGTCTGGAATAGCAAATTGGATCTCTCTATGAGTGAGACATAAAATGAATGCAGTGGCGCTTAGGGGCTGTATGAATGAATGACAGAGGGTTCTGTGTTGATTGCTTTGCATCAGCGTTTCCCCTACCTAATTCAAACACGAGGTGATCCACTGCACTAATATCAGTGAGCACCTCAGCCTTTTCGCTTTTCTTGCAGCCTCACATACAAGACTGGATGAGAAAAACAAGAGAAATGTATGTTTGCACATATGTTGAGGATATTTCACTATTCATGTTGAGATTGCCAGTGAAGGCAACACAACGTAAGATTGGTAAATGTACATGCAACATGGGAGCGCAGGTGCATCTTGATAGGAGTTATTTCAATAGGCCTGTCAGCACAGTCAGCACTACTTACATGTACATTGGTTGAATGCTCTTTGATTTTGTTTGCAACCTTATCCTCATCATTATCACTGTCAGGGAAGTACCCGGCATTTTGAACAGTGCACATACGTGTATATGCTGGTACTGGCATAGGAGTTATTCCAGAAATTAGGGGTCACATTTTTTTCGTGTCCCTGTCATATCAGACATATAAGATCTCATAAGTTCAGAACATATTTTCTAATTTCTAAGAGTAATGAATTAATGCAAATTACATGTACCTGCCAAACAAAACGCAATAGTTTGAAATCAATTCCGGTGATATTTACATGCCAAATAACAATGATTAGATGTGACAGGGACACAAAAATGTCTCACTTTTGGACCCCTAATTTCTGGAATTACCCGTATCCTACATACCTTTTGTCATTGGTGATATGTGTACAGGTATTGCATTGCTGAGCCTGCCCCTGACTAGCTTGCAAAGACACCCGACTGGTAAGGGTGGGACGTTTGTTTTAATGGGAAAAAAAGCTCCAAATCCGCTTACAGATTTTCTCAAATGTTTAAATGGAACTGCTGCTTTTAGAGGGTTGACGTTTTGATTGATGCAATCCGGTGTTCATTATTTATTGTAAACAATAACTGTTACATATTGTTTTTTCCCTTCGGCATCCACGTACTCTTTGAGAAAAATGTGGATTCTAAAACAATAAACATTACTTGTTTTATTCGCACCAACATCAATCTACACTTTTACATTGGTTAGACCATGTGCATTGTTGAAGTACATAATTACGCTTATATATGAAAACACTGAGGTAGGTGGCGGTGGTATCCGTACAAACCAAAGTGGCCGCTTAACGTACATGCACTGGGCCAATACACCACATGCACGTACTAGCTGGTTTGCTTGTACCTTGCAAAATTCGCATGTGTCATTCTATCTGTGTTGTGCTTTTGTAGGTGCCACGTGCACATACAGCTGCACATGTAGTCAAGTGTCCACCCGGCCTCTCTTTTTTGTCACCATTGAGGAGTACTGCTGCACGTAGGTCATAGAATGAGTGAGCTGGGTATTAAGACAGAGCTTGCTTAAAATAAAGTATGCTGTCGGTCATTCGAGAACATCAGTACACATGCGTGAGGTCAGCCCTATCAGTTCAGCCACACGCCGACTAATACGTACTTCAGGTGTTTGTTTCTTGGATGATCTTGTGTTTTTGAAATACCGAACTGTCTCATTGGTGGTACTGTTTGAAGGGAGAAAGACCACAGATTTGATTGAAACTAACCAATTCTGACCTTAGTCAATTTTGATGATGTAGACTGCAGCACTTGATATCATTTTTCTTTTCAAGAAAAAAAGAGCACCAAATAAGGGGCGTCTGGTCTCCTGTGGACACGGCAGCGGGTTTGGAGGTGGCGTGCAGTGCCTACTGAGCGATGATCACGGGATAACATGGCGATGGGGAGGGCATATCACCAAAAGCAGCGACTTTGTGCCCGATGAATGTCAGGTATTCCCTTCCATTTCTAGACTAGAGAACGAAAGAAGGATATTGCACGCTGATGGACAGGATGGATGGAAACTTCATTTTGTTACTGCTCTAAGGGAATTACACCGTGTTACAATTACATGTACAAATGAAATATTACCAACTGCATGTTAAATCTTGACAGTCATCAGTGTATCTGGAAAGATATTCAAGAATAGCATTGGTTACTGACATTTGTCATTGATAAGCAATGTCGCATGCACGTTGAGAGAGTCTGGGATTGCAGCACTTTGCAGAAATGAATGGTGCTTAACAAAGAATGATACATGTAGATTTGAAGTAGAATGCAACTGCTACTTTTTCAATAAGCAGTGTTGTATTTGAGTCCATCACAATTCCCTGCAAGTGCCTGTAAGTCCATCACAAGTCATAATTCAGTCTTAAGCAAGTTCACAAGATATTCAAATGAGCTGTGACAAAAGCATTCTATTGTCATTGTTCACACTGTCACTTGTGACTGGCCTTGTGAAGGGACTTGTGACTGGACTTGTGATGGACTCGACTTCGACACTGCCAACAAGATCAGAAAAATCGTCCCTCGGGTGGTATTCACTCTGTATGGGTTCTGTAGATTCAAAGCAGCAAAGAACGTTGAACTGGAATACGTAAACACGACAAGGTTGAAAATTGAGTCATAGTGGTACATTTATACAGTGTTCTGAGGGTGCCAGGTTTGAATCCATTATGTTGGTAGGTGAAATTTTAATAATCAAAGACAGTAGTCGTTATGAATTTGTGCATACAGGCAGCTGAACTGCCCGATGGCTCCGTCATGCTCAACATCCGCAATGGTCATAGATACAAGTGTCACTGTCGTATTGTGGCACGCAGTTACGATGGTGTGGAGTCGTTTCCTATGAAAGATATCTATGAAGATTCTACTTTGATCGAGCCAGCGTGTGCTGCAGGCTTGCTTTATCACCGAGATGTTCTTTTTTTCACAAACCCCAAAAGTACCACAGAAAGTGAGTACAGATTCTTAATTCTTGGGAAAAAAAATTGTTTGTTTGTTACTGTTTGTTTCTGTTCATCCAGTAGTACATTTAGCACCAATCACAGGATGGAGTAACAGTTGAGAAGGCAATGAAGAAATAGTTAGTTTTAGAGGTGGGAGGAAAACCAGGGATAAATGTATTGTTCCAGGGAAAACCTGTGGAACCGGGCAGGGACTGAAAACCCAATCCACAGGCTGACCTAGGGACTGAAAACCCAATCCACATGCTGACCTAGGTGGGATTTGAACCCGGGCCACAGTGGTGGAAGGCAAGGAAAGAGCCACTACACCAACCTAACTCCAGGGGTGAGATCTGTCAGGATATTTCCTGATTTCAGGTGTTTTTTCGTCAGGTTTTTCCTGATTTTCCAGGATTTTCCAAACAATCTTTTTCAGAATCTGGAAAATCCTAGTTTATCATTAGGGTGTTTTTACATATAACAGTTGACATAGTACACATGGAATAGGTAACGGTATGTTAACAGGGGGCCACATCACAAATGCATCTCGTACATAGATCCTACGCTGCCATGAGCCCCTCAAGACATCCGGCGATGATTTTGTGGATATTTCGCTTTCCTCCAATCTCACTCCTATGACTCTCATTGTGAGATCTTTATTCATCATATTCCTGCCTGCACTTTTGCAACAAATGGAACAAATGTGCAGACCTTAAACTCCCCCTGAGTGGAGAGATTTATGCATAAGCACTGATGCAGTCAAAATGCCACCGAGATGATTATCTGAGAACTGGCCCCTGTTTCCCTCTTATTCTTTATTCCCTACATCCATACATCCCAGCCGCAAAGCTTGTCGCATGATATTCTGTGTAATTTTGCTGCTGCACAATCCCCCTGCAAAAATATTGGATGTCGCAACTTGCATATTTCCCATTTATTTCCTTCTATCAAATTTTGAATTTTCACCCAAGTGTTGGGTTTTGCTAAAGCCAGTCACATGTATGGCATGGTCTGAAAGTTTATGAATCATAGTGAAACAAAGCATAAGTTTCCAAGTGAGGCAGCCCAAAACCTAGGGGTATTGTCCATAGCTGTCTGAAAATTTGTAGTTGTGAATTGGTGGGAAATGAGATTCCTTTCTAATTATTCTACTCTTGCTCCCATGCAGGAGTTGACCTGACGCTGCGATGGAGTTACGACAACGGGACAACGTGGGACGGCGAGCTTCAGATCTGGGATAAGGCCAGCGGTTACAGCACCATGACGGCTCATCCGGGACCTTCACAGTATGTCTTCATTCTTTTTGAGAAGGGCATCACATCAACCACCGAATCCATCGAGTTCGTACGTGTGAGCTTATATGATGAAGTATAGTTGGACTTCGTCCTTCATGCCCTGTTTGTGCAAGGCACATCTGAAGGGGACCCAGGAAATGAGGATCAATTGCTGTCTGTGTTGATTTTTTACCACATTTCAGTTGCTGTGGCAGTGTTTCAAATTGCAAACCAGCGGTTGCAATATGTTTTGTGAACACTTAATACCCAAAGATGTTTTTCCTTACCGAGCAGGACTCCGATGACACTGCTGGCAGTTTGTTTTGCAATGGATGATACTAATTCACACAAATACGTATCAAAGGAGGTTTAGCCATTCCTATATTGGTTGAGAGCTGAGTCTCTGTATGGTACTGCCTTGTATTAGCTAGTTCTTTTTTATTTTACAAATTCCCAGGAAAACATCAAGGGATATACCATGAAAGATGTCCATTCTTATATGCCTGTCATACAGGTAATCTCTTTGCATATAATTTTTGAAAGCCCCAAAATTGTTGATTTATGGGATAAAATCATGCGGGTTCCTTATTACTTAATTTATGGAGGGGTTGAGGTTACCGTGGACAAATGGGAAGCAAGTTGTAAGTGCAGTATGCATTAAAGGAAGTGTAATGTCTGTTTACTTTCAAGTGGATTTCTGTTAACATTCACTTTTTGCATACTTTTATACAGACGTACTGCAAAGTTTTTGTTTGAATGGACTTCAAAATTAATGTCAAATGTATTTTCATATTTTGTGACATTATAACTAATGAGAAATATGATTCAGTTGTACTCTAAATCCTTTAAGAGTAAATAAATGTGCTAATTACGTACAAGAGAACATTTTTTCACTTATTTCCCAGTTTAAAACCGTCTGAAGGTTACAATTTTGTTCCTTTTGATCTACATGCCTTTGCAAAGGATGTGAAGAGAAACACATTGGGGAAACGGCTAGGTCACTTGGTGAGAGGGTTCAGGAACACGTGAGGGGGAAGTCATCGGCATTGCACGAACACATGCAAAAGAAACATGAGGGGCGGTCTCGAGAAGTTGAGCTTAAAATATTGAACAAGTGCCGCGGTTTCGCGATGCTCAGGCAGGTAATGGAATCGGCGTATATTAACCCTAACCGCCAAGCATATTGTGTGGCTTACACTACTCAGTATTGCAAAATACTAAGTAATAGCCTTAGCCTGACGGACCTAGTGCTACAAATTACTACTTCTGGCTAGGTTACTTCCATTGTTACTTGTACTGAGAATAATAAAGTCATGCATTCATAGCGCCACAGCACTGTATAGTGTATTGTTCTATACATTGTATTTTATGGCTTCAGAGCACAATATTAAAGTTATGTCCTCTTACAAGCGACAGGGCTGAATACATTTTACCACAAGTAGTAATTTGTAGTATTATGTAGGGTTATGGTTAAATTAAAGAACTTAAACCTGAAATAAACAGAAAGGAGGAATTGACCTTCGGACAACCATAGAGAGCTGAAGGATGAAAATTGGACAACCCTGGTTTCCATGGGATTTAAGCAATCGACGCGTTCCCCGGGGTCCCGAAACACAACGCGCGTCGGATTGTTCTTCAAGGAAACATTCAAGCATTCGCACCTGACGAGGGGCGGGAGACGCCCGAAAAGTCGTATTGGAGTAAGTTCCCACAGGGTGATATGGCTTTTAGAGAGGTAAACAAGTTGTCAGGAGAATCCCTAGACAAGGCCAGGAACATCGTAAAGTGTATCGATAATATATTGATGCCTTTTACTGGTCATGTGTGCGTGACATGTTTACTTTGGTAGGCCTACTGGAGCGACAAAGGCGCATCCAGTACGAAATTATCGGGGAAGGGAGCAATTTTTTGTGTGAAAGTGTGAAAAGATGATGGTACTTTCCCATTCAGTGACACATCATCTCTGGTGACTTGCAATAACTCCTGGTTGGAGTATGTGAAATCTGGCCTTTTATGTCGGAGAGTTGTGAGCGGATATAAGAACGAGACCAATCATTAATTTTGGTTTATTTGTCGGTTGACTGGTGGTGCAAGTAGAGGACTGTGTTTCAAATCCTCTTGATAGCAAAGTCTGACAGCAATTTCAATGGTTTTCTAACAGATGAAAATGAAGTCCACAAAACAAGATCTCAATGAAATCCATGAAGTAGGCTTATTTATTAAAAGTCCTTTCGTGGCCATCTATCACAGCTTTAAGATATAATTAAGAGTGAACGCCAGTTCAGTGCTCAATTTTATCCGAAGTCATCGCCACACCGCCCTCTAGCGCATGTGTGCGTCCATATTATCTTTCGACTATGGGATGCACGTGCAGAACTACTTGGAGCTGACTTGTGTGTGCTTATTCCTCCGTGGTTTTACTAAAATGGCCCAGAATATTCTTGAAAAATTTAACTTTTTGTACACTTTTCGCGTACGTCTATCGTGTTTAAATTTTGTATTCATCCTTTGGTTTGTTATTCAACAGGCATTTAGACTGGGAGCAGGGCAGGTGAGCTTAATTGTTTGTAGACAACCATGCATATGACAACACTCGTAACACACTTTGCTGTACGCACTTTGCTATTCGAGTGGGGGCCACTGGCCACCCCCTCCCACTTTTTCAACTATTGTGCCTTGCTTGACTTTTTTTAAAATTTCAGCATGCGTTAGTTTTGAATGTGAGTTTTGCACTGAATTAGACAGATGGTTTTGTTGTGACCATTTTAAGTTCAAGGCTATATGTGTGCCAGCCCGCGTGCATTGAGCACTGCAGTGGAAAAGTATGCATGGCCTACTGAATTGTGTATTTGATCCTTACAAATTTGGTGTCAAAATGACCTCATAGAGTAAGTCTGAAAATGAACTGTAGTGATTCCGTGTAGCCGGGGTGCTATAGTAGAACCTACATCAATTAACAGACTTGTGTCTGTGCAGAAAACATATGGTGTGATTGACTAGCTATCCTACCCTACTGTCAAGGTCCACTTATCCATAGCACACCTGCTGACGCTCCTGCATTGCAAGACAGTTGACCAGTCTGTCCATACCAAACAGGTGAGTCCCCACATAGCCGCTCAGAAGACCTTGTGGAGGCACGGAGAGGCAGAGGTGAACATCTACCGCATTCCCTTGCTCAGTTACACCCCCGAAGGGCACCTTCTAGCTGCCACTGAAGCCAGGAAGTACTCGGCGGGAGATGCTGGGCCCAAGTTTATTGCCATCCGAAGGTCCTTGGATGCATTGGGTAGGTTCCCGCGCATTGCACAGCATCCGTTGTGATGTCTAATTTACAGCAGCTCACACTGCAACCACTGTTTGACAATTGCACATGTTCATGTACAAGCACCTAAAATGCACGTAGTAAATACAGTATCTCCCATACTAGTTGGTCATTGGTCATCACCGTCCTGGCAGGACAGTTACTTTCATATACATGTATGCCACATAACTGGCCATGCAAACTTGTTACCCATGCAGAAAATACTGGAAACCTGGGGCATGCATTTGTCTTTCTATTATGTGATTTGGATACAAAAACATAACAATTATTGACGTGACTCTTCAAATCTGTGATGCAGATTTTGTTTGGAGGGTCCACCTTACGTGTTCAACCATCATATCCCATTTGAACAAATTGGAGTTGTAAAATTGGTAACAAACTTGTATAATGTCCTCTGTTTCTGTGGTGTGAAAAATGGTTAGTATGCAGCAGAAAGACAAGAACAAAACTATTATATTATCTTGAACATTCTGTCCTTAGGAGGAACAGCTTATGAAAGTCCTACTGAATGTTGTGACCCTTTAAGATGTACATGTATCTAAAAGTTTTAATAATCTAACAAGAAGTTCAACAACACCGCTCTAGCTATGACATGTTAAGATCACGACCAGCCAGCCACCGTCTCCAGCCCTGAGCAAAAGAGGGCACTATTGTCTCAGATGGGTTTGAAGAAAGGATATGACACTGAAGTAAAGTACATTAACTACTTACGAGGACATCTAAGGTTGTACCAAAACAGATAATGTTGAAGTTTGCGAGAATTTTACACTCCTTAAAGTTTGAGTTCCACAAATCTTATCCGAACTAAGTCTGCCATGGATTTATCTTCATGCACTGTTTCCTATTTATCTTCATCTACTGTTTCCTAGGTGAAAAATGGGACCTGATGCAATTCATCGTCGACGATGGCTATCTCATCATTGATGGTATCAACCTGGGAACCATCATCGTGGACGACGAGAAAGGCATCATCTTCATCATGTACACCGTCTGCAATCACCACGACCAGTGTAACAACCCCAGTACCATGCTGGTCAAGAGCTTGGATGACGGACTGACGTGGTCCAAGTCGATCAACATCTCAAAGCAGATTGGCTGCCAGTCCTTTGCTCCGGGCCCAGGCTTTGGTTTTCAGGTAGATAGCATTTTGTGTACTGGGTAAAATGTGCAATTGGGGTTCCGTGCTGAAGCTAGGAATGAGGTATACAGTTATCTGTGTGTGAATTAGAACCATGCACGAACAAGATAAGAGTCCTCTTGCCAAGCAAGAAAGTCTCAACTCACCTCAGTTTGATCGCGGGCATACTGCACAGAGTACCCACAAGCAATTTCATAAAAATTATTTCAGTGAATTTGCGTGTGCATTAAAGAAACACAGGGCAATAGTTAGTGTTTGTCAGATCAGCCTGTCTCACAGTTACAGGGCTGCTATAAACACAGTGCAGACACTGTAATGGCAGTCAGATTGCAGACTGTTAATGTCCTTTAAAAAAAATGGAAGCAGGAAAGGAAGAATAGAGCTAGCTTGTAACTTTGACCCTCTTGTCCAACCGGGGGGGGGTGATTTTCTTACCATAAAATGGTTGAAACTTGAAACATTTTATTTCAATGAAATTTCTCATTTCACTTATTTCTCAGCAAGATGCTTTGCTCCAGTTTCATCTGTCCCCCAAGAAACTAAATACATTGACCATGAAGCAGCATGCATTTTTGGAAAGGAATATTTAGTTGTTGATTTGTAAATTATAGTCCTGTGGAGCAAGCAGATTATTCAAATATTTGTTTCAGGCAACCCTCAATGGATTATAAATGCATTGTTTCCTTTCACCAGAAAAAACTGGCTCCACACCAGGGCCGTCTGGTCTCCTGTGGACATGGCAGTAGGTTTGGTGGTGGTGTGCAGTGCCTACTCAGCGACGACCATGGGACGACATGGCGTGTCGGGGGCTACATCAAACGGAATGGGGACTTTGTACCAGACGAAAATCAGGTACACATGCTGTTGTGGTCAGCAGAAAAATTGATCTGGTGAATATCTGGAACCAGCAGTGAATTTTAACATTTGATGCAACTGAAAATTTTCTAATCAGCCACACCCATTGAGGGTATGCCTTGCAGATTTGCACAGAGTATTTGGACATGTTGGAAGTGTATATCTTATAAGAAGCAGATGGACCTTGATAGCTGAGCTGCCTTGCATTCCTAAATTCGAATTGTTAAATTGGTTTTTGGTTTATGATCACTTTTGCAAACATGATGGGTTCTGCAGAGCTGCCAACCAGTACGATTTTATCGTTTTCATACGATTTTTCATTGACAATATGACATTATAATTTTTCTCAATAAAATACAATTCACCCAAAATTATTTTAGTTTTTTATCTATTGTTTGGCTGAATTTCGCACGGTAACATCAATTGTCGGCAATGTTGGACCTTCCATGCAAATGCATGCAACATGCATGATGAGGTGTCCACCCATTAGGCCCTCTATTGTCTGTTGCTGCTTCGTTTGTGCAGTTTGTCTGTGCACTGTACATAAACTATGGATGTAGACTGTGCATCTCGCTCGATTGTTCACATCCGAATCAAGCTCCAAGTTACACAACAGTGAAGAATTGGAGATTTTGGGGGGAAAATAGGACTTTTTAAGGTAAAATTATAGGATTTTTGGTCAAGTGAGGTTGGCAGCTCTGGTTCTGCAAAGGGGCTGTAGAGGCAGTGAAAGGCATTCCCCTGAATGGTGCATCTACGCATCCATCTAATAGAGAGTGTGTGCACCACTTTCGCACAGTTGTTGGGACCTTTAAAAGTAAACCATGTCCACCGCATCCGCATTTATGTTTAATAGAGGGATTGCA
Source organism: Acanthaster planci (assembly GCF_054643075.1). Classification (NCBI taxonomy): domain Eukaryota; kingdom Metazoa; phylum Echinodermata; class Asteroidea; order Valvatida; family Acanthasteridae; genus Acanthaster; species Acanthaster planci. The sequence continues at coordinate 7,207,971 of NC_141787.1, forward strand.
CTTCACATTTTTTCAATGATCCCTTGCCATGTTAAAGGAACCATTACTGAGTACCAGCTGCAACGGGTCTATCAATGAAGAAACTGAAAATGTAGAAACCTTCAATTACATTGCAACTTGAAACTTAACCCTGTGGAAACGACTGGGTAATATTATGAAAAGAATCTCATTCACATTCACAGGCGAATTTCCCGCTTGTGAAAAAAAGCTGCGAAAAATTTTCCCACTTGTGAAAAAAGTGTGAAAATATTCCCATTTGTGAAAATTTTTCCACTTGTGAAATTTTTTCCCACTTGTGCAAAAAGGTGTAAACATTTTTCCACTGGTGAAAAAAGTGTGAAAAAAATTTCCCACTTTGGAATTTCTTTTCCACAGACGGGAAAAGTGTGCAAATTTTTCCCACTGAGGGGAACATTTTCACAGTTTGTGAAATGAATATTCATTTTCCCGGATGGGAAAAAGTGTGAAAAGCTTTCTTTCTTTTGAGGTTAATTCTCAGTTGCAATGTACTGTAAGTGTACATGTATGTGCCCTTTTACATATTGCTTCGCTCTGTTTTCCACAAACACATACTTACTTCAAATTACTTTGCAGTGGCTTACTTTGCCCCAATTTCATGCTTTTGTCTACAGGCTGTTGAACTGTCAGACGGCTCCATTATGCTAAACATCCGCAATGCCCACTTCTACAACTGCCACTGTCGCATGGTGGCACGCAGTTATGATGGGGCCGAGTCCTTCCCCTTGAAGGATGTGTACGAGGATAAGGTTTTGATTGAACCAGCGTGTGCGGCAGGACTGCTGTTTTACAGAGATGTGCTGTTCTTCACTAATCCAAAAAGTACTACTGAAAGTAAGTGGAATCTTTGATCAGAGCTTTGTGACTGGGTCTGTCTGTATGCTTCAGTCACGGCACTTTAGAAACAAGTCTTTTTACACCGAATGCCATTTGAATTTCACTGCTGATCCTTTTTCAATGGCCAACTGTATAGTTTTTGTTGGAACAATTGTTCTAAAATGCTTAAATTGGTTTATTGACTTTAAAGGCCGTTTTTCTCAAGTTGAAATCTAATTTCAGGTTCCATATCTCTTTCAGAATTTATTCAAACTTCCTCAAACACGCATCAAATGAAAGTTTGTTTTTATACGTACATTACAGTGATCCCAGTTTCAAATTTTGAATTTTCACCCAAATGCTGGGTTTTGCTAAAGCCGGTCACATGTATGGCATGGTCTGAAAGTTTATGAATCATAGTGAAACAAAGCAGGAGTTTCCAAGTGAGGCAGCCAAAAACCTAGGGGTATTGTCCATAGCTGTCTGAAAATTTGTAGTTGTGAATTGGTGGGAAATGAGATTCCTTTCTAATTATTCTACTCTTGCTCCCATGCAGGAGTTGACCTGACGCTGCGATGGAGTTACGACAATGGAACAACGTGGGACGGCGAGCTTCAGATCTGGGATAAGGCCAGCGGGTACAGCACCATGACGGCTCATCCGGGACCTTCACAGTACATCTTCATACTCTTTGAGAAGGGTGTTTCATATTCAACTGAATCAGTTAACTTTGTACGGGTGAGCCTGTATGACAAGAGATAGCTGACTTCTTTATTTACACTTGATGCCCAAGATGCAAGTATTGTATTAATGTACATGTACTGTATTGGTAGAAGTTAATAAGTCAGTCTTCAACACATTTTTTTCTAAAAGTCCCGTTAACAACTCATTGACGGAAGAAACAGAGAAAACACAAAGTTTAAATGTTACAGGGCACAACAATTTTATTTCAGTGGAATCTTTTTTAGTGACAGTAGAGCTTTATCATGATGCTGCCATGTTTGTCTTGTTCCCTGTAGCCCCTTTGGCAACATTAATACAACTTCACATATTGATAAAAGGGAACAAACTCTTTCCTTCCTGCCTCAGTTTAGTTACAGTGCTTTGAATATTGGAAATGCAAGATGGCTGCCCCATGATAGAGGTCTATACCAAGCCCTCTGAATGACTCCCAAGCTTCTTAGCCCTTTTCAGATAAATAAGAACACCAACTTCTCTTCATTGGCTTGTTCTTAATGGAGGGATATTGCTTTATATGTTGCCTTTCCCTTGATTAGATTAAGCACTGAGTTAAAAAACTACTTCACCTACTTGCACTGGCAAAGATGGTATGCTGTGTTATGAAGATGTGGCAAATACGCACAGCAGAAGTGGTAAGATTAACACAAGAGTTGTATAATTGTTTTATTGTATATGCGGGAAGTTTTTGTATATCTGCAAACACACTGCTTGTCTAAGTGGTTTAACCCTCCTATGGTTTTACAGCACAAATGTGCACAAATGCCCACGGTCACTGGTGAGCATGTAGTTTCTATATGGAACTCAAACATGCACAGGTTCAGTGTGTACACAGTAGATTGTCAGCACAAAATGACCCAGGGTCTTTTGTACCAAAAACCACTCATGTCCAATAAGGAACTTTTTGCCAACTATTGCTCCATGGTAAGATCGGTACCCTTACCTGTCAACATAGATGTCTGCTGGTGAAATTATAAACTTACACATACATGTATACTCTGAATGGGCTGCCACCCTATCTCATGATCTCTCTGGTCTCTTTAAGAAGCTTCTATATATAGAAATGTGTAACTTCCGTTGCCATACTTCTGAGGCATCAGTGTGTGAGATCTGACATGTTGTCACCATCGCTGGGGCTGATTGGTTGTCTTTATAGACAACTTTTCTTTTCAAGAGAGTAAGCAATCTGAGAGATAGCGAGAGCCCATTCCAACCTGTTGTTTCCAAAATTCTTGGCCGAAGAGGACAATGTCTTTCAGATGCAGAGCTCAGATTTCAGAAATAGCATTAAAGCTCGAAGTCATTGTGCAGCTTGCCGCGACACCCAAAGAGGTACAGTTAGACCCTTTCAGAACAATTATAATCCCCACAGAATAAAATTTATTTAATTCTACCCCTTTTTTATGAATGCTAACCAAGCCACTTAGTTTTCATGATATAGTGGTAACTGAAGACTCGTTCACAATCATCAAACTCACCAGTAGAGGATACTTGAGGTACTGGTCCCAACTTTTGAACGCCCCTATTTGGTGCCATTGTTTGCATTGAAAAGAAAGACCGGTATGTGTACATGTATTTATGTACAAGGAAGGCGTTAAAAACGGGTGTCTTGGACACCCAGGCCAAAATGGTCATCGTGATCAACTGACCTCTGTTAGGTGCATTGAGAAGAATGGGACCCCTTCCGCTTTTTGAGTCAGGAAGGGCGGTCCCCACTTTTGGCAAGTCCAATAATGGGGCAGGGGTTAACGCATTGGTCTATTAATGTCTGATGCCTGATCGACTGGTCTCCTCACTTTGAAAATCCTTCGGCCCGTGGTGCAATGCATGTGTTCCTTAGAAAGTGTATGTATGATGTTACATTGTAAGTGCACAACATCCTCACACACTGCTACCTCTGCTGTACCATGCACCATTTTCATCTCGTAACCTGTCTAAATTGTCTGATTATAATTGTAACTACTGCAACTTTAAAAATCAGTAATGGTAAGCACGATTGAAATAGCTACATACATCAACTTAGATGCTAAGCATTTTTGAGGAAAAGTTCTATTTAGTCATTTTGAAATTTCCTTGTTTCTTTGCAATAACAGTACATGCCAGATGGAGCAACTTTGCCAAATTTCCGATAGTGCTTTTTGCCATTGCACGTTCTCTTAAACATTTGCTTGAAACTGTGCTGGCTTGTTGGTACTTATGCAGATTGTTATTTCTGTGAAAAAGTTTGCTACTTAAAAGGATGTCGCGGTACACTTGTGTATATATATGTAAGGGAAGCATGATTTGCTTAGTGCAAACATACATAGGGCCTATTATGTATGTTTGCACTAAGCAAATGTAAGTGGTGTACATGCAATCAAAGTATAATCTAGTTTGTTGGGTAAAAACGCTTTGTACTTAGAATACATGCTTTTAATACAATTTTGGGGGTATTTGAATAGCAATATGTTCAGAAATACACCTGCTTTTATACCTGTTTATAATACAATTGCACTGATTTTATGTTGTATAGTTACCGCACTGCACAACATTTTTATGTTGATAGTTATTGGACTTTTACTTACCGAGATGGTATTGCAAAATAATATTACACACACTCTGGCATTGTTTTTCCCTTTTAGTTATCATTTTTCACGATAACTAAGAAGTACTATTTCAGGGTATATAATTCACCGGTTTTGGTTTTAGTCTTGATCAGGTGCGTTAAGATGCTTGTTTAATGTGTGAAAGCTTTAAGAATTAAAGATTTAAGAAATTGAAACCATCTTTTCTTAATTGTAGCAGCAATGGGATTTTTAAAAATTCAAAACTCCAAAATGCGTCATAGCGTCTCCGTTACTCTAATTTTCAATGTTTGTTTTACTACTTTCACGGATATTTTACTGCCTTTTGGTTTTATGCGGAGTTTTTTGTGTCTTTGAGCAAAACTGTGATGTCATCCCAGAAAGATATCCTCAGTGCATTTTCTGTTTGGCACAGTAACTCTTGCATTTTTAAAAAAATGTGTGATCATCAGTAGGCCTACACAGCAGTAAGCAAGGAAGCAACCCTTTGTCAGAAATTGTTTTCAGTAAGTAAATGCCGGCTGTACAACTGAACAGAAAAACCGACCCACGTCTTCCCATGATGACATCCTAGTAACAGCGCCATGTGTTATCCAGTAAAGCATGGTAAATTTAAACGCTTTAAAATTTCACTCTTCATTGCACTGAACCTAGTAGGGAGGTCAAATGCTTTAAACTGAAGAAGAGTATAAAGTGTGGTTGAAGGTGACAATAGATAACGGCAAAATTAGAGTGGGGAAAGTAAACCACAAAACTTAGGATGCTGTGTTACAAAAAAATATGCCAAAATCGACTCTCAACGTAGACCTAAAAAGTGGAATTTTCAACAAAAAAAGCCCTGTCTTCCAGCCTGTCAGTATGCCTATAAAAAGTAAAATCTGCAGGCAGAATGAATTGAAAACGCTGGTTTTGGTAAGTAATTAAATAACTAAGTTTTGAAGGACCTATCTCGCTTGCACATGTGGCGCCGCTTCGATCCTTCTTTCGTACATGGTGTCGTTACCGTGAAGACGTCGTCCACGTGCAACGGGTGGAAAAAATTCATTGCGCGCGCGTGAACTGAGTCGCTTTATGGATCTTGCCACCAGACTTACACGGATCTGGGAGCTTGGTGAGTATAGCGGTGAAAACAAATCGCTGCATTGCGAAAAATTTGCTTGTAAAAGCAATTGCTTGTAAAAGCCCCCGGATGAACGCCTATAGTTCATGTCCGTCCATTGGCCGGGTTGTAAAGGGAGAAAAAAATGGCCCTCTGATATCGTCCACAAACAACATTTTAAGATAGGGAGGAATTTCAAGTGTCGAAAATAAATGTGAAGTACATGTACGTACCACACTGCGTGCAGGAGACGCACCGTACTGCACCAGACTATTCATGGTTCAGAAGCTTTCAAAGTAAGTCGTCTGTAGTGTGGTCAAAATAATTTGGTTTGCCCACTGTATACTGTTCCGTTTACACTGCTCAACTTTTCAAATCTTTACTTGGAATTAAAATTCTGACTGTTGAAATACTAAGGATACCACAGAGGGGTGAGTCAACATGGCTGAATTTTAAATAAAGAAGTTTTCTGCTGTTAAATTCTCAATCTTGTTAGTACAAGTTGGTTAGGCCTAGTGCTAGTGGAGTGTCAGTCCGAGTAACTAGGCCTCTACAAACACGACGAGTTCACCGTCTTTTAACTCCTGGTCGATGACTGTGTGTTCAGATGCAAGAAGAGGCAATTCGAGGAGTCATGATATAGTTAAACTGGATTACGGCTGTTTTGTGTGGCAGGTTAGCACGGAAAACGTCGAGCGATTCAGGCATAAACTAGTTAGTTCGGAAACAGTCGTCGTATGCAGTTTATTTCGTGTCAGTGATAGCTCCATGGTGGTCAGGGCATGTACCTTCCAATTGATTGTATTACCAATGATGGAGGAAGTAGCTTTGGTGGCACTGGTGGTACGCACTATCAGAGTTTGTTTCACATCATTTGGCATACATTTGGCATTGACGCTGGTCTTGTTGAGTCATGTGAATCTTGGAGTTGGCCAGCCATCAGCTGCAAAGGTACGCCACTTTCGTACAAATATCTAGGGCCAGTAGGTCTAGGGCCCTGCAAGAGTACAATATTTCAAAACTTGGAAAGAGTTCCATGATTGATATACATGTATTATTCGGACGCCACTCGACACCCTGTGCACAAATCCAATGAGACTAGTCTTAAAAATTATTTTTTAGACGACCTTGTTTTTTCCTTCCTACATTGAACATTCCTTGATATGCTTTTGCTTTCTGATGGCTAATAATAGGCTAACTACATGTACATGTAGGTCACTGTACGGAATAATTAGTACTGTTGTACGTATGGTCATGGAGGAAGGAGGGGGTATGGTATTGTGGAACTCTTTCCTAAAATGTTTAGGTCTATGTAGGGCCTACTGTACTGCATGCATGTATTCATGTACATGTAGGCCTACGTATTTAGGCCTTTGTGTGACTGTTCGTTGAAATATAAAATTATTAGGAATAACATTAAACACAAGAAGTAGGCCTACAAATCAAAAGAACAATAAATTTAATCAAAAAGCAATGGAGTCACAGGCCTACATCATACATGTACATGTACTTTTAAAGCTGTGGAGAATGTCTAGCCGTGGTGTACTGGAACATGGGAAATGGGAAATTGTGGGAGGAATCTTTGAATGAAATTCAACTACATGTACATGTAATCACCTTGATGGGTTTTCTAAACATGCAGTACATGCTGGGATTTCTAAACATGCAGGGATGAATTTCCTGGCCGTGGAAATTTGAGAGTGCTGGGGGGGGTTGACATGATACTCACGGTACAGATGTACAGCTGCTAGATATATTGCATTCATGTACAGGTACATGTAGAATCTTCCATCAGAACGCCATATTTATGGTTTTTCTGGTCTCAATTTTTGAGTAATATTGAATATACAGTCCATTTTGGTTGTAAGTCTTCTAGAAATTCTTCAAGATCTGCTTCTCTCACCTACAACGGAACAGTGGGGGAATGATTGAATAGCCCATCCATCCCCCCTCCCCAAACATGCCAAAGGGGGGGATATCCCTCTGGATTTACACCTGTGATCCGCAGATGGACATGACACTGTTACCCACAGGACAAAAACCAAAGAAAAAACTAAACAAATTTTTACGACAAACTAAACATTAAGGACAAGCACAGCTTTTTTAAACTACTTATTACACAAGCAAGGAAAAACAACAAATTATACTTCATTCATTACAATCTAATGCAAGGTAAACACAAAATGTTCAGCAGTAGCTAGGATGCTGTAGTACTGACATTAGTCGTGGAGTATCCTCAGAGGCTTGTTGGATGGAGCTACAATCCTGGCCAAATCTCATTGGGCTCCCCATCCCCGGGCCCCCTCTCAATGTTGGGTTGCATTGCGCGGTCTGAGTTCCAGCTCGAGATGACAATATGGACGGGGGAGTGGGGGACCTGCAAGGGGTGTGGCCACTGAAACGTGTCCTAACAGTTTTGTCCAGGATTGTAGCTACATGTAGCTAGCCCAATTATGTTGCCAAAACTTTAAGTCTAATGGCACATTAAATAAAGCTGCCCTTAGAACTACAGTATGGTCAATCCTAGTTGAGAGACCATGTCCAAATTATTCCAAAAGGCAAGTTACTCAGACAGGGGCACAAATTTCCCTGTTTATTGCGATATGTTTCCCCCAAATACTTCTTCATTTGTGTTGAAAGAAAATGTCCTTTATAGGTTGCATCTAATTTTGGACTAATACACCTTTTTAACAGATGGAGATTTCCTTTAAAAAGTAACGTTTTCAAACCATGGAGCTCTAAATTTCAAAGTGGGGACTCAGGGGAGCTGAAGCTTTCATTACTTCATCAACTGAAATGAAAGAGGAACAGGTACACTTCATCTTTAAAAACAGAGTTAAGCAATTGTGTTTTGTTGGGAAAATGTACTTTGAGCTGTCACATGACTCACCGGTTGAAGGTAATTAACAACTCTCCAAAATTACATGTACAGTAGGCTTATCTGTTACCAGTTGTCCCAGCTGAGTTTTTTGTACTATTGACGTGAAAAGGATTAAAGTTAGGCCTATCAACTTATGAAACACAATTTGCGCACTGTTTCAGTCAACACTTCTGATGCCGAACCAAAGAGCAGGGTTGTTGACTTACATGTAAGCCATACAAATGTACATGTACAGTGTATATGAATGGGGCACGGGTCAGACTAGAGTCACCATTTTTGTGACTTGACTCGCAACTACCCTGTTCCAGCTTTGACTGATGATGTGACTTGGGATTGTCAAAAAGTGACGTGACTAGCACTTACAAACAGTGACCCGCAACCATGTCTTCCTGAAGTAATATTGGAGTACACATGGAAATGGAGCGGTAGAGTGAAGTACTAATCAAGTGAGTCAAGTAAAGTTCAGTAGTTCATAACTCATAACTCAAGTTGATACCTTGCCCTGTTTGCTTATTGCAGTTGGACAAAATAATGCGTGACTTTACTTGTACGGATAGAAAAAGATTTGTGACTTGCCATTTGTTCGGAGGAAATGACCTGTAACTTGAATTTACCTGCAGTTGAAGGACTAGTGACTGGACCAAATTACTGGGGCTTGAACAAATGACTTGTGACTTGACATATATTTGCAAAAATGACTTGCTGCCTTGTCTGACAAAGAGGTTCTTGCCGAAATCAAGTACATATTTTTGCATTACACTCACAGGTAAATCCATTCATTGCAGCCCAGAGACCCCTGTGGATGCAAGGGGAAGCGGAAGTCAGCATCTACCGCATTCCCTTGCTCAGTTACACCCCCGGAGGGCACCTTTTAGCCGTCGCTGAAGCCAGGAAGTACTCGGGGGGTGATGCTGGCCCAAAGTTCATGGTGATCCGGCGATCAGTGGACGAGTTGGGTAGGGTTTGCAATTCCCCTACACACTAAGATATGTGTTATTGTTCTACCTGAGTGTATATTGCTCACACTTTAAACAACTGGTTGAAAGAAAGGTTGGAGGAGGGAGGGGTACTTCCTTCAAGAATCTCTTCAAAAATTCTACAGGTTCAGTGGGATGGCTGGTAGTTGTTACATCCAGGTACTTTTCAAAGAATTTGTTTTGATTTTAAAAGTCTGAACCAATATTTAGCAAAAACAAAAGAAATCCTACATATGCCAACAGAAAAACGAAAAAATGATTGACAAAATTTAAGAAACAAAGAAATGCATTACTTCATGTCCTGTTTGTGCAAGGCACATATCTGAAGGGGGCCCGGGAAATGAGGGTCAATTGCTTTCTATGTTGATTTTTTACCACATTTCAGTTGCTGTGGCAGTGTTTCAGATTGCAAACCAGCGGTTGCAATATGTTTTGTGAACACTTAATGCCCAAAAGAAGTTTTTCCTTACTGAGCAGGACTCAAATGACACAAAGAGGCAATCACTTAAGATTACAGCTAAGGTTTGTCAAATAATTGCCACGTGGCAGAAGCTGGAACTGACTGCTAAAACCTTGCTTTAGTGGAAAAAGGCGCATGTATGAACAAGACTTCTTGATCTTCGATATGCCCAGCACCACACTGTCTAATGCATCAGCTCCTCAAGGAACAGTATGTTATTTAGTATCATTCACATTTGCATTGTCCGTAAATCTCATGACGCCATAGGAGATGAATGGGAGGCAATGCAAGTCATTGTTGATGATGGCTACCTCATCTTCGATGGCCTCAACCTTGGCAATGTCATCGTGGATGATGAGAAAGGCATCATCTTCATCATGTACACCGTCTGCAATCACCACGACCGGTGTGATGTCACCAGCACCAAACTCTTGAAGAGCGTTGACGATGGGCTGACGTGGTCGAAGCCTGTGAATATTTCAGAGCAGATTGGAACTCAGGCTTTTTCACCAGGCCCAGGATTTGGCATACAGGTAACCTGCAGTTGTCAATAGTTTTGTTTTTATGCTCTGAATATTAAACTGAACTCTACCGGGATTTTGACCATTCGCGTTGGTTGGGAACCCATTGCATGCACGTGTAACATCCCATAGACATAGCCAAGAGTGTGTTACACAAAACATGAAGTATATGTATTAAAAACAGTAGAACATAATTGTTCAAAACACCTGTCAAGTTGAGAAGAAATTCCCTAAGTCATGGTACTATTTAACATAATTGTAGTTGGGGTGTTCTAAGCACAGGAATCACAACGTTGTTCGAGGAATAACATGTAGCCTTAGTCTAAAAGTTTTTTAGGGAATGCGTTGTAACCACTCTTGTCAAAAACTTTTGACGCAGAAAAAATTTGCTCCCTACAAAGGACGGCTTGTGTCTTGCGGTCATGGCAATTTCAACGTGGATGGTGTGTACTGCCTGCTGAGCGATGATCATGGGATGACGTGGCGATGGGGAGGGTCCATCAAAGGAATACCATACGGGCAGAAGAAGGTGGAAGGAGACTTTGTGCCTGACGAGTGCCAGGTGAGTACGGCCACAGGCTGAGGAGGGGTGAGCTGAGAGAGTAAGACTACAGACCGCTTTTTACAGACTACTTTTTTCAAATGCTCTGACACATTCTTGCCAATTAACAATATTGGGCATCGTGATTGTGTCTGGAAAATTCTCTAACAATGACTCCTTTTTTCCTTGGTAAATGAATCCTCCTACCACAAGTCCTGGAAGAGCAACTTGCCCCTTCCCCCACTGATCATGATTCGTTTTAGTGTTTTTAATGTAGAGACAACAAAGAAGGAATCCTCCATTGGCTTGTGGGGGGGGACTGGAGACATGTTGCAATTTTCTTTCTGGAATTGAACAAACCATTTTTAGAAATAGTAATACATGTACTGTAGCACCTGATTGAGGAGGGCGTTAAGATCAGGTGAAAAGTTTAGAGTTGTTTTGGGAGGAGATTTTAAGTTTGCCCTTCCCCCAAAACATAGGTTGATGTTCTGGTTAATAAATCAGAAAGGATATGAAATCCCGAGAGCACTAGTGGGATTTCATCCAGGGTCACCGGTGGCAGGCAAAGAGAGATACCACTGTGACAAACCGACTTCCAGTTTGTTTTAAGTCTTTGACCCCGATTTTACTGACCGTCTGCTGTGTGCTTTTGCATCTAGGCTGTTGAACTGTCCAACGGCTCAATAATGCTCAACGCGCGCAATCAGTACCACTTCAAATGCCACTGTCGTGTAGTGGCGTGGAGCTACGACGGTGGGGAGACCTTGCCAATCCAAGATGTGTACGAGGATAACACCTTGATAGAACCGGCGTGTGCTGCTGGGTTGCTGCTCCATCGAAATGTGCTGTTTTTCTCCAATCCCAAGAGCACTGTCGCTAGTAAGTAGGATGCTACTTGAGGGTCCTTAGAGGCCCATGCGCATTAACTGTGAAGAGGACACTGCGTTTCCTAATGTTAGAAAGCATACATGCAAGGATAAAAGTTTCTTTGCCAATGACCTTTGACAAAGATAAGACCTGCCTTTAAAATCTGCATGCAATTTTGTTTCCCTTCCATTGATGTGAGAAATCTGTCAAATGCAGTTGGCTCATAAGTAAGCCCGCATGTGGTGTAATCATAGAAGCATTGTGTCACTGCAGGGGTTGACCTTACGCTGCGATGGAGTTACGACAACGGGACAACGTGGGACGGCGAGCTTCAGATCTGGGATAAGGCCAGCGGTTACAGCACCATGACGGCTCATCCGGGACCTTCACAGTATGTCTTCATTCTTTTTGAGAAGGGCATCACATCAACCACCGAATCCATCGAGTTCGTACGTGTGAGCTTATATGATGAAGTATAGTCACAAGTTCAGTTAGAGTGTGATATCTTGTAAAAAGTCAGAATCAGTGACCGCTGGTTCAGGGGACCGTAAAAGTTGAATATTTTGTATATTTGTCATAAAGTTATGCAGTCTTATATGGTATTATGCATAATAATGCATTTATATGTCTACATTGAAGTTGTGCTTGATGGCTGACTTCAGTTGCAAATGTTCTTATGTGATTCTGCCTTGATCATTTGGTACATGTCTTTGTATGTAACACCTCACCTGCAGACTCTGTATCTTGATTGGCCGAGAGCCAGTCATGTGGCATTGGCTATTTTAGCTACATGTATCTTCTTGTGCACAGCCAAAAGAAGTATACCCATAGCAGCCAAAGAACTACATGCATGACTACAAGTTGTGTGCAAAAGCGTACTTGTGTTATTTGCATGCAGTTTTGAAGAGCTTGCCCAGCAGAGCAGAGTTCAAACATTTTGTGAAGAGGTAGGTTGGAAAAGTGTAGGAAAGTTTCAACCAATTTCTTATTCAAACAAATGTATTTTTGTACGTATTTAAGTCAGTTATTGCGTGAATCAAGTAGAATCTGTGGGAGAGATGTTGTGAAACAAATATCAAGTGGTTTATATCGTGGAATATCAAAACTAGCCTCCCTCATTGATCTATGGAACATTCAGAATTCTCCGTTAGTTTTACTGCACCACACGAAGCATTCAGTATTTTTGTAATATTGCTTGAAATAGATAGAAATAGATCTATTTACAGCAGACTTACTTTCTTTTTTGCATAGTGGTATCTATTTCTGCTTATTTTGCTAAACCTTGTACTTCATAACCAATTGCTATTTGCTAGGAGCTTGTTATTTTTTGGTTCAAGTAATTTTTGGATAATCGGGTGTAAATCTAGAAACGCGTTTCAAAAGCCTTTTGTTGGAAACTTTATAACAGCAAGTGATATTCAGTGAAACCAGGTGCCCCTCTAGAATTTTTTGTACAAATGCAAAGGAATGCATGGGACTACACTGTGCTGCCCTGTAATGAAGTTTTTAAGATGTTGTATTCAGAACCATCACAAGGGCATTGAGTAGAGAGTAATTTAAGTGTACCCCCAGCATGCTATATTTGCTACCATGGAGGTAGGAAAAGACTCCACGTTGCTAACAACACTCGCAAATCATTTCTCATATTGAAATTGGACTCTTTGCAAACAAGCCCACTGACTGTATCTGGGTATGGATGCATCAGCATAAGAAAACAGATTTTGCAGCAATCTCAATCTGTGCAGCGCAGCTTTCTCGCACAAAGAACACGTGTTTTACACTCGTCAGAACGATCACTCGTTCCTCTTGCCGCTCGACGTCATCTGAATCGCTATGCAGGTAATAAAATTACGAGACCGCAGGTAGTACGGTCAAAGGGTACATTTATGAATTCAAATCATTGTCTGATTGACTGCACGTCTCCAGGTCAGAGACAGAGCTGTTTCTGGAGAGCGTTGAGACATGAGTGTCTGAACTGTTGGAACCAAAATGGTGGATGTGCATCAGTGCACAGGGACAATTATCACACTATAGCTGCATGCTGTGCCCCACGCATTATGAACAGCTCTTTCATGTCTTTTGGTTCTAAAGTCTGAAGCTGGCACCCCTCTCTCCGTGAACACCTCTGTCCGGAGATGAACAATGACGCCCTCTGCAGGTTTGACAAATCACTGAAAGGAGTGAAATAAATTCCATTATTTTATGGGGCTGGGGGCTCTTTTTCTGGTAAGTGGTTCCAACGGATCCACCATACTGGACAACAAACTAGCTCTATTGCTTTTGTTTTCATTATCCGGCTCCGAAGATAAAATCAAAAGGCCACAGCCGCCAGTGACTCAGACTTTAAAACCTATGTGTCAAGAATCAAACAACAGACTGAACGTTTTGGTGTTGACATCGGTCGACTTTTTATTCGGTATACAATCTGTTTCCAATATCAACATTACCCGAAATTTGCATCTTTTCCCATCAGACCAAAGTTACTTAAAATTTTCTCCAACAACTTATATATGCACATATCTTTGAATCCAAACTTTACATTTCGAAATGCATCCTTGTTAAAATATGTCTCCCCATACGTAGAACACGCACCCAAACATCCCTTGTGGTCCCGAGCTGTTTTGTGTTTGTTCGGACTGTTTCTTTAATGAAACTACGCTCCGTAGTTGTCCCAGGTCATTCGTGTAGCCCCAGGCTGCACGAGACCTTCATACTGCTCGTTAGCTGGACGGCCTAGCACCTGGCGTAACGCTCGACGGAATAGTTTGTACTTGAAGCAGTAGATAATCGGGTTCACGCAGCAGTGGGAGGATGTGAGCATTACAAAGACCGCGCGAACAGTTCCCCTGGTTCGCAGCTCCATCCAGCCCATGTTGAACATGAAGACAATGACTTGAGTGGGAGCCCAGCAAAGTACAAATGTCGCAAAGACAATGACCAGCGTCTCCAAAACATCACGCCTCACCCGGAGGACTTGCTGGTGATGCGAGTGCTGCTGCTGTTGCCCGAGTCGAGGGTGCTGACCAAGTGCGGTTGCTGCATTCTGGTGCTGGTCATCGTCATCTGCTTTCAGTGGCTTGCAGTTGGCTTGACGCTTCAAGGTCACTCCCATGTGTATGTAGCAGAAAAACATGATCGTCATCGGAATGAAAAACTGCAGGCAAATGATGAGCGGGCCCGTGACTTTTGAGGCTACGAGGTGCCAGTAGATACACTTCCCGTCGACTACGGTGAGAAGAAGGAACGAGTAGGACTTAATTGCCGTGCCAATTAGCAACACAACCACAATCGTTGCCGCAAGACACTTACGAGAACGCATCAGCCGGAGGCGAAGAGGGTAGACGATGCTGAAATACCTCCCCAGGGTCAGGGCAAGTAGGTTATACGTGGAGGTTACGAAGAGCAGAAAAAGGACAGCATCACCGATCCACATCTTGCACAGCAGCTCGCCTCCTTGATTCTCCGGGAGCGGGAATGACACAAGGATGTTTCTCTTGAGCAGCAAGACCAATGAGCCCAAAAAGTCGATGACGGCCTGGTGACAGATGAGTGCTATGGAGGCCTTGTGCATGGAGGAGACTCGCCAGATAACGATGATGACGAGGCCATTGCCCATTATGCCTGTAACACCTATAATGGTCTCACAGATGCGGTATATCAGCAAATTATCTGCCATGATGAAAAGTGCAGATTTTGTGTCGTGGATTCCTTTAGGACGTTTGGAAGAAGCGCCTGGTATCTTGTTCAATTACTTTAAGCGAACAGCATAGCTGCCTTGAATTGGATACAACGGAATCAAGGCCCTATTCCGCTGGGACAATCTGGTCCGTTTCGCTGTAGAAATTCATTCTAAATCACCAATAAGGCATTAGCCAATCAGTTCCCCGCAATTAACGTAGACGTACGTTTTGTTACTTTGACAGTGTAGTAAAAAGATATGCAAACTTTAGCAATTTTATGAAGGCCATTTCAATTTTCAGACTGCCGGTTTCTTCGCTTGAATGACGCAGAGGGCAAACGATTTGCTGGTACACCCGAGCCAATTCTTTAAGCATAAAATGTAGTTCCAGTTGTTTAGCTTTGTCTTCGATACTGACTTCAAGTGTGGGGTCCGTTTTTAGAACGACAGGTGTGATACAAATATAAGATGAACAACATTTTCCACTCTCCTTACACGAGACTGGGAAATATCTTCGTAAATATTTAGGTAAAATTACATGTACTTCGAGTCCTGTTTACAATGGAATTACGATACCAGTTAAGCAGGCAGTGTCCTTTGACTAACGTCTAGCATTCCAATTTTTACCACGAACCCTATAAGAAAATTGAAGGAATCTGATCAGGAGATTCTGTGATAAAAAGGTCCGTCACACTTTGTAAAATAATGAAGAGTAAAGGTTGGTGTTATTTGCGTGAAATGCATTCTGTGTTCTTTCCTGTATTTGGCATGCACAACGCCAAAGTTTCTTCGACCGCAAACGTTTTGACTACCTCAGAAATAAACACAGTAGGCCTATAAGAGAATCCAAAATACTAATGTAACGTCCCATATGACTTCATAAAAACATTGCCATTGTTTTTGTTATTGGCGTCCTTTGGCGTTAAACTATTTTAAGACGGTATTGCACTTGGGCTGATTTCTACCTGGGTGAAACGATTGTCATCTTTTCATCGTTCGTTTTGTTCTCCTTCCCCGCCTGCTGACTGAACAGGCCAATCTGCTACATTGACAGTTAAGCTAAAATGCTGAACATGCTGAACGTATGTATACACTACTCCACTGCGGCCACGTGACTTACACTACTCAAAAGAGTTAAGGACCGTTCCTTTTTAACTTGTATTTTTTTCCAAACAGTGAGTGGGGTCTAGTGTTTTCATTTTTTTTTTGTCGAGGTGGTTTTTTTATTGGAAACAGAAATAATAATGTTTCAAAACATCAAATGCACATTTTCAGCAGTGAAATAGCTCATATAAAAAGTATACACAAAATATAAAGTGGCCCTTAACTTTTTTGGTATAGTGTATGTTACCATAGCATGTTCTCACCGTTGTGTACTCAGTATAGCCTAATGGTAAGGATATGTCGACTAATGACCCTAAAAACAGTTTAATATGATCAGAACCCTTCCGCCATGAACGGACAAACAACCAAAACAAGCAGATTTAACTTCAAAAGAAAGGAAACGTTTAATTTAGAATGGTACATAAGCAAATTGAAATTGTATACAATATGTACAAAGAAATAATTTAAGTGTAGGAATGGTGAAACTTCCAACTTAAAAAAATCACTTGAACTTCATTAACTCAAACTCGAGAAAACAAGCCAAACCCAGTACAATCCAAAATAAGTTAATTCCAACATTTTTTTAGTTTCAGTAGCAGTTTCAGGGAATGTATCTTTAGCAATTTTATGAAGGCCATTTCAATTTTCAGACTGCCGGTTTCTTCGCTTGAATGACGCAGAGGGCAAACGATTTGCTGGTACACCCGAGCCAATTCTTTAAGCATAAAATGTAGTTCCAGTTGTTTAGCTTTGTCTTCGATACTGACTTCAAGTGTGGGGTCCGTTTTTAGAACGACAGGTGTGATACAAATATAAGATGAACAACATTTTCCACTCTCCTTACACGAGACTGGGAAATATCTTCGTAAATATTTAGGTAAAATTACATGTACTTCGAGTCCTGTTTACAATGGAATTACGATACCAGTTAAGCAGGCAGTGTCCTTTGACTAACGTCTAGCATTCCAATTTTTACCACGAACCCTATAAGAAAATTGAAGGAATCTGATCAGGAGATTCTGTGATAAAAAGGTCCGTCACACTTTGTAAAATAATGAAGAGTAAAGGTTGGTGTTATTTGCGTGAAATGCATTCTGTGTTCTTTCCTGTATTTGGCATGCACAACGCCAAAGTTTCTTCGACCGCAAACGTTTTGACTACCTCAGAAATAAACACAGTAGGCCTATAAGAGAATCCAAAATACTAATGTAACGTCCCATATGACTTCATAAAAACATTGCCATTGTTTTTGTTATTGGCGTCCTTTGGCGTTAAACTATTTTAAGACGGTATTGCACTTGGGCTGATTTCTACCTGGGTGAAACGATTGTCATCTTTTCATCGTTCGTTTTGTTCTCCTTCCCCGCCTGCTGACTGAACAGGCCAATCTGCTACATTGACAGTTAAGCTAAAATGCTGAACATGCTGAACGTATGTATACACTACTCCACTGCGGCCACGTGACTTACACTACTCAAAAGAGTTAAGGACCGTTCCTTTTTAACTTGTATTTTTTTCCAAACAGTGAGTGGGGTCTAGTGTTTTCATTTTTTTTTGTCGAGGTGGTTTTTTTATTGGAAACAGAAATAATAATGTTTCAAAACATCAAATGCACATTTTCAGCAGTGAAATAGCTCATATAAAAAGTATACACAAAATATAAAGTGGCCCTTAACTTTTTTGGTATAGTGTATGTTACCATAGCATGTTCTCACCGTTGTGTACTCAGTATAGCCTAATGGTAAGGATATGTCGACTAATGACCCTAAAAACAGTTTAATATGATCAGAACCCTTCCGCCATGAACGGACAAACAACCAAAACAAGCAGATTTAACTTCAAAAGAAAGGAAACGTTTAATTTAGAATGGTACATAAGCAAATTGAAATTGTATACAATATGTACAAAGAAATAATTTAAGTGTAGGAATGGTGAAACTTCCAACTTAAAAAAATCACTTGAACTTCATTAACTCAAACTCGAGAAAACAAGCCAAACCCAGTACAATCCAAAATAAGTTAATTCCAACATTTTTTTAGTTTCAGTAGCAGTTTCAGGGAATGTATCTTTAGCAATTTTATGAAGGCCATTTCAATTTTCAGACTGCCGGTTTCTTCGCTTGAATGACGCAGAGGGCAAACGATTTGCTGGTACACCCGAGCCAATTCTTTAAGCATAAAATGTAGTTCCAGTTGTTTAGCTTTGTCTTCGATACTGACTTCAAGTGTGGGGTCCGTTTTTAGAACGACAGGTGTGATACAAATATAAGATGAACAACATTTTCCACTCTCCTTACACGAGACTGGGAAATATCTTCGTAAATATTTAGGTAAAATTACATGTACTTCGAGTCCTGTTTACAATGGAATTACGATACCAGTTAAGCAGGCAGTGTCCTTTGACTAACGTCTAGCATTCCAATTTTTACCACGAACCCTATAAGAAAATTGAAGGAATCTGATCAGGAGATTCTGTGATAAAAAGGTCCGTCACACTTTGTAAAATAATGAAGAGTAAAGGTTGGTGTTATTTGCGTGAAATGCATTCTGTGTTCTTTCCTGTATTTGGCATGCACAACGCCAAAGTTTCTTCGACCGCAAACGTTTTGACTACCTCAGAAATAAACACAGTAGGCCTATAAGAGAATCCAAAATACTAATGTAACGTCCCATATGACTTCATAAAAACATTGCCATTGTTTTTGTTATTGGCGTCCTTTGGCGTTAAACTATTTTAAGACGGTATTGCACTTGGGCTGATTTCTACCTGGGTGAAACGATTGTCATCTTTTCATCGTTCGTTTTGTTCTCCTTCCCCGCCTGCTGACTGAACAGGCCAATCTGCTACATTGACAGTTAAGCTAAAATGCTGAACATGCTGAACGTATGTATACACTACTCCACTGCGGCCACGTGACTTACACTACTCAAAAGAGTTAAGGACCGTTCCTTTTTAACTTGTATTTTTTTCCAAACAGTGAGTGGGGTCTAGTGTTTTCATTTTTTTTTGTCGAGGTGGTTTTTTTATTGGAAACAGAAATAATAATGTTTCAAAACATCAAATGCACATTTTCAGCAGTGAAATAGCTCATATAAAAAGTATACACAAAATATAAAGTGGCCCTTAACTTTTTTGGTATAGTGTATGTTACCATAGCATGTTCTCACCGTTGTGTACTCAGTATAGCCTAATGGTAAGGATATGTCGACTAATGACCCTAAAAACAGTTTAATATGATCAGAACCCTTCCGCCATGAACGGACAAACAACCAAAACAAGCAGATTTAACTTCAAAAGAAAGGAAACGTTTAATTTAGAATGGTACATAAGCAAATTGAAATTGTATACAATATGTACAAAGAAATAATTTAAGTGTAGGAATGGTGAAACTTCCAACTTAAAAAAATCACTTGAACTTCATTAACTCAAACTCGAGAAAACAAGCCAAACCCAGTACAATCCAAAATAAGTTAATTCCAACATTTTTTTTAGTTTCAGTAGCAGTTTCAGGGAATGTATCTCGCTGTAAGGCCTTGCAAAACTCAAATATCCAAGCTTAAAATGAACTCAAATTAATCAAACAACTGAATTGATAATGGCAGCCTCAAAATAAAATAGCAAACCGAATCCAGCAAACGACAGATTTGCAATTAAATCTCACAGTGAATTAGAAAGCATTAATAATTAATGATAGCTTCGTCAGTAACAAACTATAAAAAAGCTAATTCAAACAACACTTAGGTCCGATAACGGTCGGGTACAGGATGGCCAAGGCGGGCTGGCGGGTGACATCCTTTCCCTGTGGCTTTTTCCCTAAAACGTTTTTCTACCAACTCTTATAAAGAGGATCTTGCCTAAAAAAGCAAGATGTGATGATTATCAAGATGTATTTTTTTTGCCGACCCTGGCAAGCTCAGTGGTCGAGTGGTTAAGACATCTGCACTAGTAAGCAGGAAGTCGTAGGTTCGAGTCCCACCCGAGTAGGCTTGTGAGGTTTTTTTTTGCAAGCTCTCGGACAAGAACTGAGCATTCAGTGCTTATAAATATACGTTGGGTAAGGGCAAACCCGTTGTATATAAGATGTGATGACCTATACAAAAACAGCGCTGCAAATGCATATGTGCGATACGTTTATGCCCAAACAGCAACGCAACGACCTTTACGAAATCCACGATATACGCCATCCATATACCAGAACGAGCGATACCGTACAGCAGCCAATGCGCTACATACATGTACATGTACATGTACATCTATAAGCAAGTACAGAATGCAGTATAAAATGTACACGCTGCACGAAGTATGTTTTGACGTTGATAGCGGACATGTCACCGCAGCGGCATTCATTCGAAATAGACTTGTTATTGTCAAATTGGGTATTTTTCTGGCTACCAATATGGTTAAAGACATACATATGTATATCCTACATAATGTGACATCAAAGAATTCTACCATTGTTCTTATGAAATAAATTTTTGTGTGAAAACCGTAAACACAGACAATGGAAAAAGGCACACAACCCCTAAGGCGCAGTCCTACAGACTTGTTAGTACACAGTAGATAAAGACTGAGATAAATCTATTAGTGCAGCGGTCGTAACGACACAACCAAAGATCGTACAATCATCGGCCGATGTCAGCGAGCGGTCGTCACGGTGAGGCAGTCATGGGAGTACCCGTTTTGGAGCAGCAGTCTACCGCTAGGCTAGGCGCAGCAACAGCACAAACGCACACTAGGGCAGGGGACAGGGTTGGATACAGGGGGCCCCACAAGCATACTAGACTATCACGTCTATCAAGGTTGACTCTGCTTTATTCACTTACAACACCTCACCAGGCGCTGCAATAATGTGACCTCCAAAGGCGCTTGATCCACCTTTACAGGTCGTGACTCCTACACAGGCCAGGGTATTACCTCTGTCAGGGAGGTAACCAATGCCGGGGCGGGGGGACCTGGGGGGCCTTGGAGGGCACCTGCCCCCCACCAAATTCTCGGTGCCCCCAGGTGCACCCCCACTAAAAAAAATGAATGGATATTGAACAAGGCTAACAAAAGCTTTGTCCCCAAAAAACCACACCACTGAAAGCTGACGCCCCTCCATAAGTTACCGGTGACCCTTGTGCCCACCCCGACTAGTAAAATCCTAGTTAAACCACTGGTGTAAACTAATAAGTCCATTTTTTTTTACATCCACCAAATACTCTGCTGTAATGCTAACGCCCCTTGGATGGAGTTCTCACTTAAACTTAACTACTAATTTGAGGCCTATGACTCTCCGGTAAGTGGCTTTACTTATGCGGTATATCGTAGCCAACACCACAACGGACTCTCAGTAACTAGTTGACTGTATGAAACTCAAGGAACAGACTGGCTGAGGAACAGAGCTGACTTAGGAACTAAATAGCTGGGCCCGCGCTCGTGCTTATTCGCCAGCATAGACGTGACGTCACTCCGAGGTCCCCGGCTCGTTGCCCTAGCGACTGGCTCACATTTTTTCACACAGAGCCATCATGGCTGTCTCAATGTACGGTACCATGATGCGATTTTTGTCGCTGCATGATTCAATGGCCGCTGTGATTCGCCAGTTCACGTTGTTACATTATCTTGACCAATCACACTCCCACTACCACATCCATTCGGAAAGCTCTCACTGCGTTCATGCTCACCGAAACCCATCTTCGGAATTCTGTCCAATGTGAAGCCGGGAAGCGAAAGAACTTGCAATGATGGCTCTCACTTGTGTGATTACATCATGTTGCATAGCAGCCGCCCATGTTTCCCTTCAAAAATATGAGTTTGAATGGTTGAATTTTTACGTTAAATATTGAGTGTTTCGTGCCACACGTTAAGTACAGGAAGGATCAGGTTGGCGTTCTCTTGCTACATAGGCGGGCACTAGTCTTCGAAAACAATGGAATCACGTCCTAACCCGACCCCTGGCTTATGACCTCTTCTCACAGCTGCACGGCGGGCGCCAAAAGTGGTCTTCGAATTCGTGGTCGGAAAATTCTCTTATTTTCGTCGCTAACAGTTTTTGTCCAAGAGCAGATCAAAACACAGGTGATGTCGACAATGTTAAAGATTCTGATTCACCTGATAAACCAGCAGATTTTTAAAATGATAAAATATTCGGGGTATACGCTCAGGACACACATGACACACATGTACATGACGCTAAAGATCGGACCCATTCGCGCCTCCGATCTTTGGGTCGCGATGATTTAGAGATGGACCGCACTTCACGCCTTCGTTCCTTGAGTCGTGAAAGTGGCAATTAGGACGGGCATTATCTCCAAGCATGCCAAGATCGTACTTAACAGGAGAGAGATGCCTTCTCTGATTGTGAAGGAGTACACTGACCTCATTCAGGTTTTTACCAAAGCCATCGTGGTTTTTTTCATGCAGGTTACCTTCAGTCAGTAGGCCCCACTATACCCAGGCCGTCAGTGAATGTTTTTTTAGAGCGCCAAATGACAATATTGTCAGATATGCAGAAACAAAAAAATTGATATGTTTTAAGGGTTCGCTGCAAGACACCCTTACAGATATAAGTCGGGAGTACCGTTCTAGGTTCCGTTCAGTGCCTGAACCTGGCAGACAAAGAATGGGGTAGAGTAAATATTCCCCATCCTCAAGTGATAGCTCAGAAGAAAGTATGGCTAGAGCAAGGGTTCGCTTTGAAGATTGTTCGTCAGTTCAGGCCTCTCCTCGTTATCATCACTGTCAAAATGATAGTTTGTCATTCGTTGCTGCTAATGTCAATAATGATAATGACATAGGCTCGGGGTCAGATGTTGATAACCCTGACAAGTAAAAAGACAAAACACTTTCCAAACTAGTTAATCCTCATGAGGAGGTTAGAGGCATGTTCTTTGATCAGGACATGCTTGACTTGTGGAAACATCAACATACCCATGCGCTGGAACAGAGCAAATAAGATGAATTGTAAACAGGGCTTAAACCAAATCCTTCGATTTCAACCTATTTCAAGGCCCCAGATACGGTATGCCCAAACCTATTCGTACATCCATGAAAAAAATCTAAGTTCAAGACATGGAAGAGTAATAATTCCATCTGGTCCATTCAAGAAGACTTGCTCAGAGCTGCAATGCCACTGATTAAAGCAGTTGAGACGTTCCAAAAATTGACATCAAACAACTGCTGGCGTCGTCAGGGAGTCTCTTAGGCTCGGCAGTACAGTGGGTGTCTGTTTTCTCCAGCGCTATTCTGAACCTTTCATCAAGGGAGGATACCAGCGGGATTTTACCCCGTCAGTGGGATGCATCTTTGGTGACGAGTGGACACAAAAGGGTGGAGGAGGGAGAAACACCCTGACAAAGTGACGCACAAGGTCTTTAAACAGTCTTGCGCTAGCATCGAACCCAAGTTCAAACCTAGGGATATGGTTATGCCCTTCAAGAAATCTGCAGGAATCAATAGAGACAGATTCTCTTACGTTGTACCGCCCCAAAGCTTACGGCTCAAAAGTTAGAAGCAAACTGTAAAGCAGTGGGCCAACTTGGGTCGAGTCACATCGTGACTCCTTTCGTCCGGACACGAAAGAGAAAGCTCAACATCCGGCAAAAAACAAAACAAAACAAAAACAAAAGAACTAGGGCTTAGTACTCATCAGTCAGTCAGGGTACAAGAACTGTCCGATTTACTAACCACCTAGAGCAGATTTACACAGGAAGACTGAGATTTTTTTCTCTCTTCATGGGAAAAGTTGACAAAGGGTCCATGGATTCTGCAAACAGGTAGGTCACCAATTTGGTCACCAAAATAGATTGTTATGAGCAAGGATCAGCGCGGGGTTACGCAAATGTAGATAAGGAACATTATGGTCAAAGTGGCGATAAAGCAGGTACAAAGTTATTCCAATCAATTCATCTCAACAATCTTGGTTGTACCATGGAGGATGGACACAGAAGGAGTTTGAACTGCCCGGGCTACATCATCTGGCCAGTTGTTCTGATAGAAATACGGTTAACTGCACGTACAATTTGTCATGTTTTGTCTGAAAATCTCCAGGCTATGACATTTCCTTACACACCCTTTATTGTTCCCAAATCTTGTGACGGACGATATGATATGAGTGACAGCATTCTTCTTCGGGGCAAAGATGAAACCAAAGTGAGAAACAGAGTGCTGACGTTTCTGTTGAATGAAGTTACAAGCAAGGGGATTCAAAGCCTTCAACGCAATGAAAAAAACTTGGTCTACATAACAAAATTATTCGTTTTCTGTTAAAAGTGACTTTTTTATGCCGGAAAGTAGCCGTTAAATGTAAATCTTTAAGGCAGGTTGTGAACTCAACTTTTTAAATCTGATTTATAGGTGTCTGTTTTAAAAACGGCTGTAAGTTAGCTTAGTCGCTCATTTAAAGCTGCGCTCACTTTGTGCTCACAGAAACGATTCTCACACTTCCGGATGCAGCATATCGGTTTTCAATAAAATGTACTCAATATATGAATTACTTTTCATTAAGTGCACTTTTTCCCGAGAGTGTGTAACATTAAAATCATTTCATTGATAATTTTTTTTCAGTGTTGGTTCATGGAAACCAGACGGACAAACACATGGACAGTTTGGATATCCTATTTACTGACAAGACCTATTGCATGTCCCGGTGGAATTCTCAAAGTTTTACACACTGAACAAATCAGGATTGAACCGACCCAAAAAGAAAAATTTGCTAAAGTGAGACCGTAGACAATAGGTGTTTAAAAAAATGAATGAAAAACAAACACACAAAAACAGGCTAACATTCTCGCTTTCGAGTGGGTTCATAAGAAAATGGTCAGTTATTTTCGGACATGATGTTTTTGCATTTTCTGTTGATTTTTGGCTTGTTTTGGGGAGGGAGGCCGAGGGCTTAGCCATCATCCCATGAGAAAAAAGTTATGTTGACCAGAAATGCACAACATACAGCATCACATTACCCTCCTGAAACGCCGCCATTGTTCTGCTGCGCATTTTATGCACGAAATATGCGCGATGTCCTATTCCGTCTACAATGGAGATCAATGGGCCTACGCGTTTGATCGAACGTAAAAGAATTTTTTTGACTATACGCGTACTAAACTCAATGGACAAAATTTGAATGGGACACATCACTTGGTTTTATAACGGTGAGGAAAAACGGTCATGTTAAAAGGAAGGATTTCGTTGAAACGACTACAGTCTGAAGGTGAGGCCTTGACACATTATTTACTCAATGTCGAAAGTGGGAATTTTAGAGGATAATTTGTTGTTATGCGTGGATTTTAGAGGTGTTAATCTGAGGTGATCACGGCGCAGCGTGTGCATTAAAAACGTGTTCGCGTGCAGGATCCATAGCAGCATCGAGAATCCAAAATGGAAATCCTTTTTCTAGAATCTCCATGAAACAAGGGGCTGGTGTACATATTGGAAATAAAACAAGTTGTAGATAATGGAAACGCTGGTGATTGTACCTTCAAATGAAACAGTTCCTTATGAACATCCTTTTTATTGAATAGAATAGGCGCACACACACGAACATCACGAGCAAGGCCCTTCCACCCCCGGCATTGCACGTAGCGTTTTATTTTTTCAATAGGCCCACGTATACTGGCATTGTCGTTTACACGGAACCATGCATGTCCAACGGGAGCTTGCAAATCGTGGTGCGTCCGCATGTATGACAAAGTCATCGATAAAAATTGCTTCACGCTGTATCAATGATCGGTGCTAGCCTCTGTGGACATTAAATGACGATGATGCTTAAAATGACATAAAATCAGTTTCCTTCCCTGCAAATGTGGCACTTTTGGCTTTATTGTGTATGTCATTGTCATTGCTGATGTCCTTTGCAAATATGTGGGGAATGTCTCCATAAAAACTCCTGTAAGAAATATATTCAACAGTTTTATGTTTCACGCTATGCGTGCTATGTTGGCAATATTCACGCCGCCACTGAAAAAATTATTGGAGCATAACATTTTCAACATTGTTTAAAATAATGTCAAGAGATGGAGTGCGACTGATTGCATGGATTCAGTGCTCCCTTGTCATAAATATTTTGCACATTACTCTGTACTTCAGGGCACGTATATGCATTTTGTTTGAAGGAAAGGAAGGGTGATTTCTGATACTGACCTTGCTGGTTTGAATTACATTGTTTAGATGGTGAACTGTTTCTGTGTACATGTATGTATGACACAGATTACCAACCCAATTGGTTGTGACCGCACCTGTTCAGGACGGGATTAGTGCCCGGGGAGCGTCCTGTGTGTTGTAATTTTCCAGCTTTGGCTGTAAACACGTCACACCTAGTTGTGTGTGTGGGTTTGTGTTTACTCTTCCGTGGACCGACAAAGGATGATGTTGAAAAAATCATAGGTCAACTTTTGTGCATATAAACAGCAATGCAACATGCACCGCAATGTGTTCGTTTTTCCAGGCTGCTGGATTGTGAGTTTCCTTGTTCGGTTGGAATCCAAGTTGTTTGAGTCTCGGTTGGAGTGAAGTGCACATTTAACCAAACTGTCTCCATTGTGATTTTTTCTCAACTAATTGAGCATGTATTTTTTGCTCCTGGCTTACAAAATAATGATTCCAATGTGATGACAGAGACACTTCATCCTATGAACAAGAATAAATTATCTGATTCTTCTGCCAAACTTTTTGTGACAGATCACCAGAGATGTACATCGTTGAGGGAAGAACAGTCGGCCTGAGACAGTAATTCTGTTTTCGGTGGATTGAAGGACGAGCTTTGTATGTGTTGAATCGTGCAAGAGGCATCGAGAGAGGACGTACATCGCATAAGGCAGAATGGTCGGCGCCGTGCTCTTAATAGTATGGCGTGTATTGGTGGTGACTCTGACTGTGAACGTCGCGCCAGTCAGCGGTTTGGGTAGGTGCTGAAGGGACAAGTGGGTTTGTTGTGTCTGGATTTCGATACAGAAAAGCGCTTCAAATTATGTTGTTTGCAATAAAAACCGTTGAAAAGAAACTGATTGTCGACACAACTATTACAAATCTGAATTTGAGATCGGCGTTTTGGCACTCGCTCACTCTGGCTAATTTCATCTACTACAGGATGATTTTATTCGAGGGATGAAATTGTATTGCTAAGCGCATCAATCTTTGTAAATAAGATACAAATAATAACAATACAGGACTTTTCAGTGTTGTAAATGACAATCAAAAACTAAATCTATCTAACTGACACTTACCCTTAGTTTTATCATTTAATTATGATAAAGAAAATGAGAAGGTTTAACGGCGTTTTGCTTTCATTTTCATTCTTTTTTATTAGTGGATGAGTATTTTATTCAATCCAGTATACGAATAAATTCAGAAACAATAACCAAATTACAGTCCAAATGAACTTTTTCTTGAACAGTGGCCAAAAAAATTGAGTGATTTTTCTTTCTATTGTACAGCAAGAATAAATACTGTAATCATTTCGTTTGTTATAGAAAAAAAGAGAGAATTGCATGTATTGTTCAAGACTTTACGTATGAAACTGCATGGAATTGAACGACATTTTCCTTAACAAGTAGGCGGCTGTGCGCGACCATTAAGAGTATTTTGCTCCTATCCAAATTTTAGATCTGCTGCCATTTGGACGGAAAGAAGGGGACAGCAGCCTGTTTGAGGATGGCTGCTGGTTCGTTAACGATCTGGTTTCACCAACAATCTTGCCACCCTACCCCTTCCCTGGGTGTGGTGCCCTCTACAGAAGCATCTACGTGAGTTCCTCGCTTAGTCCGTGCATCCAATCTTGACTTTGCTCTGATCCACCATGAACCCAAACAGCCACTTCAAAGTCCCTCTTTGTGTCACATGGCGGTTTTACCGATAAAAGGTTATTTATCTGCCTCATGGGGGGTATTTTTTAATGGCGACCATTACCTATCTACCATCTGAACTTCGGTGCTGTAGTGAAGTCAACCAAGTCCAAGTCTTACTGTCAATCAAGAGTCAATCAAGAGTTCCTGAAAATGATTAAAGAACAGTCTTATACAAACTACACAACATACAGAACTTTCGTTTTAGAACTGATATTTCAAGTGCCAATAGTTCTAAAAGGGCCCTGGGGCGTTTTTTTTTTAATTCCGAACGTTTCACCAGGAATCAAAACTACAGGTATACTTGAAAACTTCGAAAAGTAGAGGAGTTGACTGAAACAAATTGGGCATAGTAAGGCATGAGTCAGAGTGAATGGAATTCGGGAAGAAATTCCCGTAGTCAATTTGGATACAGTACGGATTTATTGTTTACAGTTTTCCTTTTTTGTACGTGTTCTATTAAGTTGATCGAGTGTTAAGGACAATAAACCGGTTATTTCTGGGTGGACTTTGTGTCAGAGTCCTGCCGAGTCAGTCTTTTAGCCGAAGTGCAAGTCAACACGGCAGAACACAGTCATCTGGTTCTTAACTTTTGTAAATCAAGGTAAAAAATAAGGCTACATCCAAATCTGTTGTCGATACTTAGGTCAAGGTCTTCGCTCCATTGGAAGTAGGCGGAGACGTGTCGAGATTAGACCTATAGCTGCATAGCTCTTGAAGCCTTTGCGGACGTGGCTAAGTTTTCTAAAATTTTGAAAATGGTATACAACATTTCGAAATGAAGGAACACCTCGGTTGATCGACTTTTGATTATTGTCTCTGTAGTTTACGGATAATGGTTTGATAATGATGTACAACGGTCAAGTGGAAAAGCACAGCTATCCACGCCCCACTGGAAATACTTTCAGCGACACCTTTTCAAATGATAGAGTGTTCATCGCTCCCTTCTTCAGTGATGTGAATGCCAGTCACTTCTCTTTTGAGAGCAACGTGTACTACCAGGTAAAACACCTTTCTTCTTTTAATTACCTCATTCTTCTGGGTTACGTGTGAAAAAAAAACTCAGAATTTTCCACGATATTTTAAATACTTTCAAAACTTATACCGTTGATTGAATAAAGTTTTTATCAAAGAACACTTGACCGTTGGTAGTACTGTTTCTTGGCAGGGTGATTGGGGGGGGGTCGTGGGCCTTACATCTCCTTTATGGTTGGAGCTAATTTCTTACCACTGGTAAACCCTGGAACTTTGCATGTGGATGCTCACTTTTACTGATAATAACAGCAATGGTTGAACTGTATTAATAAGCCTGATAGTATCATATGCTTCAGAACATCACAATGTTATGTGTAAATCGCTGTTTAGTTAGGAAGGAAATTGGATGGTTAGGGGCGTTGTTAGTTAAAACTTCACTTCAGGCCAGATGATTTTTGAGCACAAACAATTTCCCCTAAGGAGCTTCAAGAAGGACATTTATGGAATGCTCTTGTATTATCAGAGGCAATCTATTTCGCTTTTGCAAACCCCGAATTTTAGAAATATCCAACCTCGGGCGACTGTTCAAACTCAAGCGCAATTGCAAGCATTTTATTTGCGCAAAAAGCCGTACGATAAAATTGAAAAAAAAAAAAAACACTGATGGCGGAACATTAACCACTCGGTGGAATGGCGAGTTGTCTGCGATAGAACCTGCAGATTGTCTGCAGAGTGTGACAAAAACTTTGTTTATTGTTTCCTACAATTTACTCCAGTAAACTGACAGAAATACTTCATCAGTTGCTTTTTTTCTACTGATTTAAATAGGTGTATGACAAGTCTGACACCAGTCCGAAGGTGTCTTCAATGCTGAATATGACGACTGAAATAATTCCCAACGCGCACGAGTTAAACTTCAGCGTGGATTGGATGCTTCTGATCACGTGGGATAGAGTGCAACCCAGTGGCTCTTTCAGCGTGAGTACTGGAGTTTGTGTTTAAGATACACGCACTTCTCGTGAGTGGGTTAGCTGTTTATTTTGGTTTGGTTGTTTGTATTTTGCGCACTTATTATAAACTTCTGAAAGTGTCCACTTTGTTTTTGACTGCAACGTACCCTCTTCTTGCTGGTTTAAGGATCGCGCAAAACGTTTGTGTTAAGTCCGTTTAATATACGTAAAAGGAAACACCGGTCAAAACAGCCTCTTCAACAAATTGTTTTATTCTGCATACAACAACAAAAAAATTAAAAATTGCCTCAAAAGTTACAGCAGCACTCTCTTTTTGACCATATCAAAACTGAAAGCCGGTTGTCACCCAAGCCAGATTATCACTAGAAGAAGCACTGACAGTGAAAATTAAGTTGAAATTGATTACTGTGGCTCTGAGTGATTCTCAGTCGAGAAAAGGCCGCCGTGAACTCAACGTCGGAAACTTCGCGGCGAAATTTGCTGTAGGTGAAACGTGTTCAACAATGGCGAAGTACGCGCCATAAGCCACAAAATCGCTCCACGTCTGCATTTACATAAGTTGTGAGCTAACACTTTGAAAGTACGGCCTACTTTCTAAAGAATGGCTCATCTTTTTCACCAGTCAACCAACACTTTTCAAGCTGTTGTAGCGACAGACGGCAGGCATGGGTTTACCGTCTTTAACTATCCTCCTGGAGGCATGGGTTGGGATTTCGATGTCCTGACCAATAATTCAATCGTCATTGGCTACAAGTGTCCCGAGGGAAACACTACTTACATCCAAGTCCCTGATATCCTCAAGAGACCGGATAGTTACGCTGACAACACAGGCCAACTAGATCTTTGGGTCTACCAATTGGATTCGAATTCGGAATCTTACACCAACCCGGAACAAGAATGTAAAACGTGGGTAGGCACACAGCCAGACCCTTCTTCCTGGCTTACTCAAGACATCATGTCCGAGGACTGTCCATGCAGCGTCTACCAGGCTATGTACGATAGCCGCTACGAGCCATTACGCTTCAGCTTGAATGCAACCGACTTCCCATTTGAGAAAAGCATCGCTGAGCCTTGGGCCCGACCAGAAGGTAAAATAAAATTCTTCAACCGAAAACAATCGAAGATAAAATGGAACGATGACATTACCCTCACTGTCATAGTGTCGGTTTGAATGGTGTGATTATATACAACGGCGGCGCAGATTTTTATGAAATTGTAATGATCAGTTACCCTCAGTCAATGTTTCAGTGCATGTATTTTTCCAAAGGGTTATTGCTTCCATATTATGCCCTTTTGAAGGGTTGACGTTTTCAGAACTTCACAAATCTACATTGTAGCAAGTGTCTTTACAAAAACTGTTTAAGGAACAGGTTTTTGGTAAAGTCCTTGTAAACTCTAAGAAAATTTAACGTTTAATTTAAGAGAAATGTTCTTTGTTTTTCGTTTATTGTTTGTCTTCGTGAAGGTTGCTTCTATCGGAGGTTCGGTCAGAATGGTTCCCCGGGTTCTTTGTGCTGCTACAGAAACAGCTCAGAGGGGCTAAGGCAGTTTCCTGATGACGTGATCTACGGCAGCGTAGTTGAGCGGTATTCCTTCAATCCATTTTATCTTGTCAGTGATGACCAACTGCAAACTCAGTATACAACATGGATTGGTAAGACGTTGATTAAAAAGATGTTTTATTTCAAAAGATGGATTTGTGCCGGGGAGATGTAAATTAAGTTTGGATTCTTGCCCTTCCTAACGTGTATTTTTAACACTGTATACTCAGTGTATGCCGCAAAATTTTGTGAAAAAAGCCTTCGGGACAGACACTGTGTGTTGTTTTTAACACTGTATACTCAGTGTATGCCCCCGAATCCTTGTGAAAAAAAGCCTTTGGGACATACACTGAGTATACAATGTTGAAAATACACGTCGGGAAGAGCAAAAAACAAATCCAAACTTAAAGGTGTTTTACTCTGTTTAATAAGGGTTCCTTGGCTACTGCGTTTGTTTCAAATACGAAGATTCAGACAATCGGAGTCATGGATCCCCCCTGTGAGGTCCACAAATGCAGAAAATAAGTCATCTTGTTTATTGCAATTTTTTCCCTCTTTGATATACACTGTAGTCAGAAAAGGAGGTCAAGTAGAACGACATACGTCATATGCATATCCTAAATATTTATTCTTCGTTCTATCAAGAACATCACATTCACGTTGATGAGACCTGGGAAGCGAACCGCAGAAGAATGATAGAATAAAGTAAGAATATTTATGATATGGATATGACGTACGTCGTTCTACGTGACATTTTTCCTACTACTAGCTGTTCCCGGATTGGCCCTTTGCGAGTGAAATTTGAATAAATTTTGGTACACTGACCCCCGTTTCGGACAGGCGTTCTGAAGTCGCGCCGAACCAAAGTAAAAGCAACTTTTGAACTGACGACAAAAGTTTGACGTCCGAAACAACTAGGAGCGACCAGGCGTGCTAGCAGGCGAAACATCGATAATCGATGGCGCTCGAAACGACACCAGAACGACTTGGTTTCAGACGTCGCTCTTTCCAGAGGCCAAACCCAATGTAAATGTATGCATTAAATTCCCCTGTCTGAAACCCAAATGTAATTGGGTCGCTGTTAATTCCACATGGTTAGGCGCGACCCTAGGACGCCTGTCTGAAACATAACCTGCACTGTTGCTATACCTCGTCATTCGGGGCAAGCTTTTGCATAGCGCTAGCAACCACCATCTCTGGAATGGACTAGTTCGTTTGTGCCCTTTTTATCCATTGAAAACAAAACAGTGTATTGGTGCAAGGCGTCTGTAATATGTCTGTAAGCAAAAGTTCGCCCCAAATCACGAGGTATATAGCAACAGCGTGATTAGTCTGGGGAATTCAAATTGTGTTCACGTGAATTTAAAGAACATTTAAAATTTACTACATTTTATTTAAATTTAACTCGCAAAAGGCTAATTACTTGCCCGTAGCTGACATAAGTGTATAGGGCATGGGTGTACTCGCCAGCTATAGTGGCTTCTGAAGTCCTACGTGTCATTCTAATACAACAGCCAAATAATTAGTAGGCAGTCTAGGTGTGTTCCTCCTTGAATGGCCGTCAATAGCTTCACTGAAAGGACGCAACTAAGTAGGCGTAATTCACTGACTCCGCTTACGTACCCTCTTCTACGTCGAAATAGCACACACTTCTTACTATTTCAATACGTCAGCACAACCTAAGACACTACACATCGGCCTATACGCATTACTACGGGGAGTAGTGGGTGAATAGACCGATTGCGCCCGCTGAGTCACGTGATCTGTAGTTGGTATAAGATATCCCCAAACACGGGTCCAACAAAAGCGGTATATTTCATAATCATCATTTACCGAAAATAAAGCTCACTGTAGGTAGTGTTCTCAGACTACCGATGTGCTGGGTACTATACCATAACTTGGCTGTACTGTTTGTAAACAACATTCAAAACGTGTTGCTATGGGGTTGATACCCACTAGGCTATAGGTCACGTGATTTAGCGGATGCAATCGCTCTGTTGCACATCTTGAATGCATGGGGAACAAGGTTAAGTTTGAGTCATCACGCATCACATTCTTTTCAGAAAGAGAAGTAGTACCAAGATACCAATGCTGTATTGCGTCTACGCAGTCCGATTTGTGTGCAAACTACACCAGCAAACGGCCCCCAAGAAATTGTAGTTCTTACACTCCACCCAATCTAGGTAAGCAGCCTGACCAAATGGTGTCCACATACTTCACGCAAGAGTGAAATCCAATTTTCCAGTGACATTAATTTCCAAATCCAGTTTGCAAGACGACACACATAACATTTGGGTTTAGCGGTAGAGGTATATTGTTTTCCAATACAAAAAATGCAGAAGGGAATTTTTATCACCTACTAGTTTGATCAAGTGTACAATTTAGTTGCATCTTCCTTTCTTGTCCGCAGCATGGTGCTTGGGTAACGGCCATTTCACAACCCTTGATAACGCCGATTACACGTTCAACGCGCGAGGGGAGTACGTCCTGTTTTCTGGTGGGAGCAATCCGAACATCTTCGCTCGCCTGTCATACTGGCCGAACCCCACCCTTGTGTCAAATGCTGCTTATTTCACTTCCTTTCTCCTGACTTTGCAAACGTCCGACAGTGTAAGTTTTTTAAGACTTCATTTTAAAGCGAGAGCAGAGCTGTACATAGCGAGAGTAGCTTTAGCCTCAGATTTTGGAAACAAAATGGCTGGTCTTAATAAGGAGTGTGTAGCTATTGAGCAAAAAGTGTCCGTGCTTATTATACTGGCGCTTGCATCCGCCAGTTTGTTTCCAACAGTGGTGACTCTCATGTCGCAACCATCTCTGTAATAAACGGCTCTAGTTAAGAGCATTACCACTACCGAATCCAGCATTAGGGATTCCACACTGAGGTGAACTCAGGCATAGCAATTATCTTTGGTGAGAATTTTGTTCTTTAAAGTTACCGAACAGCCAGTTTAAACAAAAAAAGTGTTGGAAAAAAGTTTACTCTTTTACGAAATTCACCTTTCGAATTTCAAAGGGATAGAATGAGGTGTGCGGTGTTAAATATATTACTATTCAGTCGCCTTTCCTTTACAATACGCCTCCACGAGTTTGCAACGCGTTGGCCAATCACAACGCGTGAAATCTGTCGACCGATTGCACGTTTGGAAAGGGTCTACAGATTTCGGTCTTTGTGATTGGCAACACTTTGCAAACTCTTGGAGGCGCGCTATTGTGAATCGCCCGTCATGCAAATTCTATATGAAACCCAGTGGAGTTGTTACTTTCACGTATGGAATGAGTCTTTCCCTCTCCACAAAGTGGCGGAGGATATACAACCCTTTATGCTTTCGTCGGTGAATAAAAATGCTTACGTTGGTGACCAAGTTATGACTTGTTGCCCACTCCTACAAGTTAGCGATGTTAACGTAGGATGTTTTTGCTTGCAGGTTGAGTTCCGATTGAACGACGATAGAAACGGCTTTATTGTCATGCGCAACGGGGCTAACAAAGTTCCAGCCGAACAAGTGTTGGAAGGTATATTGGTCGCTTTTTAAATTATTGACAGTTGTTACCGTTTTCTTTTGGAAACGGTGATCATTTGCTCCTCGATGTTTTTTCTGACTATTCTTGGAGTTAATCTTGTTACGCAGATGTACATGTACATATTCAATAAAGCTATAGCCTAAAATAAGAATGGAGTTTAGATTAGGTTTAAAGGGACATGCAACAATGTTTTCTTGAAACCATTTTGGGGGGCAGAATTAAACTCTTCTTTAATGTGTGCATACCATTTGAGGTCTGTTTTGGAGTACGGTGAACTGTACAGTGCACTGTTTTAATCATTCGGAATTGACTGTTGTTTTAGACGTGAAGACTCTTTCAATTTAAATCCCCGAAGACTGTTGAGATCGCATGTTTCAAAATCGTGAACCGGAAATTTGTTCTTTAAAAATATTTCCAATAAAAGTTTGCTTGCTGCCTGTGTACTTGTAATAATATATTACCAAAGGAAATGACAATCTTTGATAGCAAAGTATAAAAGATATAGCAGTGAGCGTTTGTATGTAAAGGAAGACTTTGAGACACATGGTAGCGGCAGACAAACCGGTCCTTTTCTGCGGTTGTGCGCATGCTCAGAATTAAAACGAATGCCTAAAACTTCACGCACATGCCCACTACAACCAAACGCTACCGTTGTGTCTGCCGCCACCATACGTCTCAAAGTCTCCCATTGTCTTGTTCGTTTTCGCTCGGCATGTTGCAACGTCAGTTTTTTCCACACAGTGTGTTGCCAATGCATTCTTGCATTTCTGCGTATTTAACTGGCTCTTGTCCAATTTTGTCTTTTGCCAAGTCTGTTCTAAAATACATTCCTGATCCAACAAACAAACGTGGACCATCGAAACTGTCACAGAGGTTCCATCAATGAAAGGTATTTTGTGTGACCAACCAATGTTCGCTCGGCATAATACAAAACGGGAAAACAACATGGAAAAGGTCTGATCCTCCATCTACACGAATTAAATCTTGAAAAACTGTTCCACATGGGCCTGTATACTGCACAAGGAAGTATAATAATGGCGCTCAGTGACAGAAACATTACATTTGTTTGCATCCTTTTGTTTGCAGTTCTGCACACATTATACTTGCATTGAATCCCTACGTGCTTTTTGTTTTGGCTGATTAGGTTTTTGGGTTGATACTTGCTTGGTAAAGCAGTTGAATGATACTCACGTTATGTTCAGCTGTCCAGATGGATCAAGCATAACGATAGGAGTCCGGTCTGGAGCAAGTGGTCTTGTTCTGTCGCTGCCGCAGCGTTACAAGTCTTCGCCTATCACTGGACTTCTAGGTACATAGTGTCATGTCCATAGATGAAGACTGTAGTTGTAGCACTTTGAAAAGAAGGGCTTATGGTCTTTGCAATCAGGATAAATTGCAACAAAAGACTAAAGCTCTGAATGAGGGTGAATCTGAGTAGTGGCCGAAAGCAGAGGCTTAGGGCGTTAGATTTTTGAAGGTAGACCTATAAGATAAATTATCAGCACGTCCAGGTATCCGCTGAAGTTTTTGCGTGTTTTGACCTATTTTATTGTTTAAACTGGGTGTTTTGACAATGTCACGTGCTTTTAAGATCTTTAAAAGCAAAGGAAGGGTGTATAGTATAAAATGAAAGTAATGCTAAAGTTAAACGTACAACATTCTTATTTGTTTCACGTTTAGGGGAAAAATGAACATCAGAATTATTTCAGGGGATCAAGTTAAAATAGATCCGAGTATGCTTATTCTAGCCCAACATCTAGCCGAGCATCTTGTTTCAGTCATTCCACCCTAAAAATTTGCCAACCACCATCGCTTACCTAGTAGTGTATATTATGAAATACGTCCTCGGTACCAGGTGAAATCAACTGGTGTTTGATCGAACTAGTCCAAGAGGGCGTCGGAGCAAGCTATTGTCAAGGCGCCCTCATAAAACTTCTCAGTTGGAACTGGTCCAACCTGCTTTGTTAATAACTGCGATCCTGTTTGATTCATGCACAGGCAATTGGGACGATGATCCCAGTAATGACTTTGGCAAGGGTTTGGATGGAAGTGATCAGCAAAGCGGATCGGGACCAAATGGAACGCTGCTGGATATTGACTTCTTCGACTTCGGACAGACGTGTGAGTGATGTCATATTGTATTTCCAGTGAAAATGAATTCATTTCACAAGTCGAGCATTAAGTTGGTGGGTAATCGGACTTTCTTTTTTCTTTTTTTTTTGTGATTAACAGGAAAATTTTGGAGAAAGACAGAAACCAAATCTTCGCCGTTGGTCGGACAGCAAAGCCATTTTTAAAATTTATTTTTCTTTAAACATTTATTGTTGGTAAATTGTTAGCTACCCCACACTGACTGAAAAAAACCCAGATGTTTGAAATCGAGCTGTTAATATAGAGATTTATATCCCGAAATTAAAACCAGTATTCAAATAGAACTATATCAGAAATGGTTATTGAAAATGCGAGATGAGAACAGTTTATACTAATGAAACTATTGGTCCATTTCACAGGGCAGTTACCCGTTGCGTTGTTCAGTTACGAGATCGACGAGACCTTTGACACGATGAACAGACCGATAACTCCCCGTCCGCCACCGGAAGCTCTTATGCAAGGAGTCGTGCAAGCTGCTGGGTCCCAGATCAAAGAGACGTGCTTCAACGACAATGTCTGCATATTTGACAGTGTGGTTGCCAACAGCACTGACTTTGGCCTGGCCACCAAGCAAGCGATCGACGCAGACTACCACATGCAGGCAATGTTACGTAGGTATCAGATTCTTAAAAGTAGTTTCTGTTCGTAAACAATTGATGTATCCTTCCTGGGCAATTGATACACCCATCGTTGTTCCAGCTCCGCCCATGACTTCCTCTCCTCAAAGTCATGACCATGGGAATGTTACAAACAAAGCTTTGAAGCAGTGCTCGGGGTACTTTGGTTACCCTAACCCTCCACACCAACCTATCTGGAACTATCTTCTGTACCTTCATTCCTACAACCGTAAATCAACAGGTGAAGCAGCGGGTACCGCAAACTATTTTCAAGATGTATTTTAAGACGTCTGCGCTTGTAAGCAGGAGGTCGTGGGTTCCAGTCCCACCCGAGTAAGCTTGTGACTTCTTTTTCGCAAGTTCTCGGACAAGCACTGAGCATACAGTGTTTATTAAGGGCAAAACCCGTTGTATAAACTGGTACATGTTGTTTTGCAGATGCATTCCCACCAGTCATTACGTCAGACGTTTCCGTACTCGAGGTGTACCTAAATGAGACGCTGACAGTTGAGTTGTCTGCTTTGCACCAGGGTACCAGTCCAACCTTTACTGTGCTCATCAATGACATTCAGAATTCGTCTGTCCCGAATGGTGAGATGCACTCTGCTTGCTATAAACAGAGAAAGCGCTTTCATTGTGCTGATCTTGACTATATTATATAAACGTGCATGTAAATGTAAAAACGAGCACGGGGGTGGGGTATGTATCCCCCCACTTTTTGAGGGACGATGAGCTGTTGAATCATACCTCACTTTTTTGTGATGAGCAAAAAATTAAAGCGGATTGTACATTTTTTCAGACTTCCATTGCCTAAAATGCTTTCAATATTACTCAAGAAAGGAAAACAATTTAAAAAGTCATAAATGTGCCCTTCTCAATGTTAGGAGCATTACCCTCTATAAAGAGTCTCACTTTTAACATTCTCATGGCCGGGCAAGTCATCCCCCCACCTTTCACCATTCTCAATCCCCTCAATTTCCGGCACAGATTTACGCCACTGAATGAGAAAATGCGCAATGTTCCATTCGAACGGCACCTTACAATCTGATCAGATTAACTTAACCTGGTCTTTAAAAAGAACAACAAAATCGCTTACGGATCGGTTTTCACTCGTGATGGAAATGGCTAAAGGCTGGTTCACACTGCAGGCGAATGCGAAAGCGAAGTTGACGTCACGAAACATTTGCAGCGAAATTTCGCTCCAGTTGAAGTGTGTTCAACTCTTACGAATTTGCAACTCCAATATTTCATCTGACGTCACAAATTTGCATTCGCATTCGCGATAAATATGAAATGGCCTTAACACTACACTTACGTAACCTTGTGCTCTTCGACAACAATTTAAATATGCTCGTTTTTTGTGCATGTTATTAAGGGGATTTGTGTTTTTGGTACATGTACATGTACTTTACAGGTGGTTTTTTGAAGTTGACATTGAAGAGTTTAGACAAGGTTCATATTACCGTCACTGCTGATGATGGCACCTTGAGTTCCTCTGTGACACCGGTCGTCAAGCTATGTGCTTGCAGCGAGCCAGACTATTGCAACTTCTCCGAACTACAGCGTGACACCAATATCTTGGTGGAAAAATTTGCCGTAAGATCCGTACTTAAAAGACGTCTGAAATACTCTGTACAGTCAACGCAATTTGCAAAATCTAAAACCATTTCAGATATTCCCAACCTGTTAACAAAAAAGATAGGCCCATAGAGCGTGTCGTTTCGACCATTTCTTGCGCTGTAATGACTCCGAATAATGGTGTAGAAGCGTGGTTATGGTGACAATGGGAAGTGAACCCAGCATTAGACCACATGTAGACATAGACTGTAGAAGGTTTGCGTGGCTGCCATCTTGCAGGCCGGTGCTTTTGCTCCACAGGTTATTCATTAAGGAGGATTCTTAATGAGTCAATGACACTTAGGTTACAACTTTGGTAGGGCGACCGAGAGGCGTGCACACCCCTTTTATTCATTACTTTTCACTTAATTCATTCAGGATTATGAACACGCCTCTCTGCGACCGAGAAGATCTTATGTCGTTAGATCTTACTGACTGGTAAAATTTACTATCCTTGCAATCCAGACGTTACAGTGGAACATTACGATGGATTACTAAGGAATACATGGAATCATTATTGTTTTAATACTATACCTATACCAAAGTATACACGATGGTTCATGGCATTCAAGTAAATTAAAGGCATGGGATAAATAACTGTCATATAAATAATACAATGGCTATTTCCATCATTGCCACAACTTCCTTCGTATTTATTTGTAGGTTGGAAAACCCAGTGGGAAAAACCTGCGGGAAAAAAAACCATGGGAAAAAAACCTTGCAAATAACAAGAATAAGTTGCTATGATAAATAAGTGTTTGCCTGTCGGACCGCAGATGACACATTGTTGTTTTGTTTTAATGGCGCTTTCACCAACTCAGGCTATTTGCGCCAATAACGATACGTTTATTCATACACTTTATTAATCAGCATCACATTACGAAGTTAGGAAGAAGGTTCAGTTTTAGAGGCAGGAGGAAACCGGAGTGCCCGGAGAAAACTTGCGAGAGCGAGTATGGACTGGAAACGAAATGCACTTAAAGCCTGGGCCAAGCCGGGACTCGAACCCGGGACTCATTGGTGCAAAGCGAGGAAAGAACCTTCTATACCCGAGACTCATAGCTCAATACACCTCCGCGACGCGGAGTGATACATTCCACATTAAAAACTTAATTTCATTATAATTCGCTCCCCCGCTCAACCGAACGAAATTACGTTTTCCTGTGGAACAAAAGACCTGTCCCGCAAGATGGCTACTGCGCAAAGCCCCTATTGGCCAAATTTAGTATTTTATATATTTTATATAAGACACAGATTAACTGCTTGTTCCAGTAGTGGCGATTAATTCTGTAAAAGATCTAATCGGAAAGGTGATTTAAACTACACACCGGAGACATCTTGCAACTCACTAAGAGTGGCACTGAATAAAATTGCACGTTAACAACAGTAATTAAACTTTACAGGAGTGGGCTCGTCCATAACAATTTTACGGCAATCAGTTTGCGCCGTTTCTGTTCAATTCAGGTTGTGTCGTGCAACTGCCCTGCCGGTCGGTCAGGACCAACCTGCGAGGAGGACTTCAACCCCTGTGCCTGGGACAGCAACCTGTGCCGCTCTGGTGAGACTTGCCAGGACCGTCCCCCGCCAGCGTCTCCGTCTCCAGTAACATGCATGAGTTTCGCAGATGAAAACAGCGGTCATGGCTACGAATGCCAAGGTAGGATTATTGATGTGCACGTTCGGTGCAAAACATTTCGAACAGAGACCTAGCGTGACAGTCACCTTGAAGGGTACTCTTGAAGGGTAGTCTCGAAGGGTAGTTCTTTACCGTGGAACCAAAGCACTGAACTGCAAGATGGTAGCCATGCAAACCCACCCTCTATACAAGCAGCCTGTATGTGCGTGTGTGTGTGCTTATAAATAGGGCCTTGTGGGGTACCGGAACAATGGGAAGTACCCCACAAGGCCAGTTTTTACCTTGTGGGGTCACAAGAATTTCACGAAACTGATATTTGGAAATAACTCAAAGGTTAAAGAGACATGACTAGACTTTGATTTGGATAGCACATGGGAAGGACATCACATTACTTAATACTCCGAGTACGATTTTCCATTTGGAGAATGGCACAATGTAATTTGTACTTTGAAATAAGTTTCAAAACAAATCTCTTACTACATTTTCCGCTGCTCCCTTTCACCTAAGCCGCAATCTTTCGACATGGAATACAAAATTTCCTAAAGCCATTTACTTTTCGAAAACTGAGGAAATATGATTTTTGAGTATGCTGTGCGCATACTCTTAGTCTACACGCAAATGAGCCTTAATATCAGCTTCCATACTGAATGAACCATGAGGCAAGCGGCTCGAGAGTCGGACTTGGTCAGACTCGAAGCAACTAACTGGCCTCAGACTCGGTAGCGGTTGCTTAATTGACCGTGGGCGTGACCAGGACTTTGCCGGAGCCCCTAGAAACGAGCACGCTATATACTTGCTTCTTAATTGTTTAAATCTTGTCGTCGTCACAGACAGCGAAGGACCTGTGGTCACTTGCCCCCAAAATGTCAAGGATCAGTCTGTCGAATGGTCACAACTGAAAGCCGTCGACGCTGTCGATGGCCCCGTCTATGAAATCACCTGTCAGGACAGTGAGGGCAACTCTGTGAAGACGGAAACTGTGTTTTACGCCAGCACCAAAGTGACTTGCTTTGCCAATGACTCGTCTCACAACCAAGGCTCCTGCCAGTTTTCTGTGACGATTGCCGATAATAGTCCGAAATCGTCCTCCTTCCCAGGTAAGTTTACTATTCTTGTCCGTTCAAATCTGCAAACAGGCTCCCCTTTCACGGACATCTCTGTTTGAAAACAATTGTCTACGTTAACATGCACCGCAAACCCCGTCTTTTCGAAATTGAATTTGAAACTTAAAATCACGTCCGCTGCTGTTAGTGAATTTTCAAGGGTTGAAGATTTATAATTTTGCGCAGGAGAGAAAGATAAAATAAAAAATAATTAAAAAAACATGAAATGGGTGAGTTTCCTACCTTGATTTTTCCAAAAAGATCCGGGCTTTTTAACAATATCTCAGCCAGGCAAGTGGATTCCGCCTTCCCTTCCGCGGCACCCAGAACTCGACCGTCTCAAGCGCGCTCTTGTGGGTACATGACATGCGAGTAAAGACCATTATCTGAGAAGTTTCAATTCGATGTAACGTAGAGTTTCGTTATGGCCCTTCGACGGTCATAGCCCCATGCGCGTTTGCCCGCCCCCCTTTGTGCAAGTCAATGGGAGACGATTGTACAATTTTTGTCAATAGCATTTCGCAAGAACGGCTTGTTCAGTTTTCACAACAGGTGTCAAAGTGATTGCAAGGCATTAGGCCGAAAAATGTCTCCTGTTTCTGGTCAGGGGCTGGCTTCAAAGTGGTGTGGCGACACGTGTTTATTGCCCTCACTTTTTCCCTACAAATGATACACGCACATGCTTCTACGTACCGCCGCTACAAACACTACAATTATTGTAGACTGGCCCCTTGACTATTTACTGTTTAAAAGCGTTTCCAGCTTTGCAGATGTACACATGACATAAGACCACCTCGTTAGGAGTGGAATCACGGTCTATATGGCTACTTGGTGGACCCCACCATATAATACTACATGTTGGACGTACAGGCCATCGGGACGTGTGGCCCGTAAGGGAAATAGTCTATCTTTTAACGGTCCCGAATCCTTCAACTTCAATGTTAATTTACACACACCCCAGGGGGTTAGGGTTAAGCTCCCAAACCCTTTGGATTGTACGGCCCATTATCCCACCGGAAAGCGATATCATGACCGGTTGAGTTGACTCTCTTCAACAACCCTTTTCAGTCTGGGCGATCGTCGTCGTTCTAGTATGTCCAACAGCCGGCCTACTTGTATTAGTCATCTGGTTCTGGCAGAAGAAGAAAAAACGAGACCGCAGAGTTTGCTTCAACATGAAGATGGGGTAAGGAGCTTGACGAAATGTGCTGCAGTCTACAGTGAATGATCTGTCATTTCCAAATGTGTAAAAAAAAGTATCAGTGTTGTTATTTATTTTGGTCCACCACTGGTCCAGACCACTGTAAAGAAATGTATGACTTCAAAAATTCTTAATTGATGGAATAATTTGACTCGTCACCGGGCTCAAAGAAAAAATGTTTTGTTGCCTTCACTCAGCTGATCCAAAAAGTGGAAAATCTCCGGGCTGTTTTTTTTTTCCATTTTTATGTATAAAATTGTTAATTTTAAACGTGCGCATGTAACAGAAGGCGCGTGGTTGTCAATACGAGGAGCACAAGAATACAATCATGCACTGTGCATTTTACACACTAAATTGCAACGATCCAGTCAGTTTCAATTAAATAGGGGACGTCGCGTCGG
Source organism: Acanthaster planci (assembly GCF_054643075.1). NCBI lineage: Eukaryota > Metazoa > Echinodermata > Asteroidea > Valvatida > Acanthasteridae > Acanthaster > Acanthaster planci. Next base: position 7,251,793 of record NC_141787.1, read on the forward strand.
ATTTTGAAAGTTTTAGAAAAAAATTCAAGACTCACGAAAAGTTAAATCTACTAGAAATTACATTATGAATATTTGATATTTTTCGTGCTGAAGGTGCTCAATGTGAATCAGAAAGTGTAGCCTTTTATACACACACACACTTGTGCGCGTGACGTAGTCACTTCGATACCCCATAAGCCCGACAGCAAGTGTCACTTGTGCGCAGGTGCATGTAGGATAGCAAAGAGAAGGGCCACGCAATGTAAATGGCAGTGATGTTACGAACGAATCACTGCGTTTTGTCAGTTGCGTTGCCAACAAATTTAAATGGCGGCTGTTTAAAGATTTGTTCAACGAGTACAATATCGAACACGCCGATTGTGTTTTGTCAGATGTTGTGGTCGCTATCTTGAATCAAGGGGCCAACAGTCTCGCCAACTAAACCAGTCACAGGAACGTTACTATTCTTTCCATGTACTCTTCAGCATGAACAAATTGTACTTTGTTATGCACAGCACGTATTCTCCCACCCCGACCAAACCCCCCTGATATTTTCGTGTAAGGGAAGCAAAACATCTTCGGGGGCTCAGATCTGAAAAATAGATGTTCCCGAACAGCGAGTAATGTGCATGCAATTAAAGATTTATTATGGAGGACAGTTTCTATACTGTGTCTTCTGTCAGAGAAGCATGGTATTTTTTTAATGTGTATTTAACATTGAATGTGTGAAAAAAATGCGAAGGGGGGGGGCGTCCAATGGACACAAAAGAAAAACAAGTCATCTCAAAAGTTGTGATGTAGTACGTGGAATTCGGAATACCTGCAACTGTTTGATGCTGTAACATATAATCAATAATGTGGGTATGTTTTGTTACACCCAGACAATAAATTTTGTACTGATTTTTAAAATACCATCTGCAGGAAGCAAGAGAGCAAGAAACAAAGCAACTCCCAGCCACAACAAACGAACGAAACGATGTTGTCAGCTTGCGGGAAGGATGATTCCACATGAATGCTACCGTAGTTATTATTGATTTCGAAGAGATAATCGGCCTACGCGCTCGATAAACTACACATTTTCCAGGGTTGTTCTCTTGAACCCGAAAGACACACGGTACCCCAGGCCCCTCGACCCCTCGACTTACATTAATTCTTGTAAAACACACGCCCCCGTATACATACCACAAGAAAAAAATAAAATAACATTGCAAAAAGGAATTTGTGTTTCAGGCCAGAGCTTAAAAAAAGCACAACTTAAGTTTGATGTATAACTTCCCGATTTTTGCTCCCAAAAGGTAGTTTTTATTTTTTTGCGCCTAGGCACAAAATCCAATATGCCTATACCTTTGGCTCTCTATACGATCCGCAAAAGAAGTAGGCTGATGCTCGAATTTGGGCCTTTACACTCATTGGAATTTGGAATGCTTCCCGATTCTTGCCCGGGACATTTGCGAGGTGGCATGCAAATTCTGTTCTTCAAATTCATGTATAGGGCTTTATGAAATGTGGTTTTTTTATTAATTTAAATGGAAGATAATATATTTGAAGGTTAACAGAAATTGAAAACATTTAGTTCACGTGAAGTATTTCAAACTAACAATAAATACGTAACCATTTCAAAAACATCATAAACTTAATGTTTACTCCATTAATTGTGACCCCCAAAACGAAGAAAAACATACTGCGTTTTCCGCTGTAGGACTGTGTCTTTTAATTTCTACCCTTGAGCCGAGACAGTGTTTGCCTGTGGGCCAAGCTACATCGAACACAACGTGGTCTATTTTCAAGCGCGCGATACTGCATGTACTGTGTGCAATGTACATGTACATGTACACTGTTCGTGTAGACGTTCTGCCGATGACGTCATCATATCAGCCTGGGAGCCCGAGCGGCCAAAAAGGGGATTTTTTGTGAGCAGGGAAACGCAGAATTTTTAGTCATTTTGGGTCACGATTAATGGAGTAAACATTGAATTTTATGATGTTTTTCAAATGGTTACGTATTTATTGTCATTTTTAAATATTTCAAGTGAACTACGTGTTTTTAATTTCTGTTAACTAAAAAGATTTCCTGTCAGGAAAAGTTATAGCCTTAATTGTATGAGAAAAAAATTATAAGGAGTTTTGTAAAGAGAAAACTTGCATAATTGTGACGTATGCAAAAACGCGGTTTCCAGATCAATTTTTGCTATAATACTTGCCAAATTTGTGGAGAATGTCAACCGGGTGCGTTGTTGCAAGTTGTGGCAACACAAACAAAGATGGCATAGGTATTCACAATTCTTTTCCGAAAGACGGGAAAATATCCGAAAATTTGGACGGCAAAAGTCAGGCTCACATGGGCAAAGGGCCATCGCCGAGCTCCAAGCTGTGCAGCTGTGTGGTTTTCGGCTATTAACCTTTTTGTGAATTTTTTTCTTCTGGTGTATTGGTTTTGATGCTCGTGCAAATTTGCGTAGTCGTTAAAAAATTGTGATTTAATCCCGGGGAGAGTATTGCATTGATTTATGCACAAAACAATGCTTGATTTTGTTTTATTTTTGCTGTTCAAAAATTTGCTTTTTTGAGGATGTATTATTGAGCAAGTACATGTACTTGGCCATGTTAGCCAACAAGCAACCCTTTCTGGGGCATTTCACTCATGGGTAAATCTCGGTTTCACAATTTCTACAGAAAATCATGTAAACTAAAAAAGTGTCTTCCCTCAGTGACGTCTTCGCAGCAGCACCCTCACTTTTCCAGAATGGACAACATAAAATGCTTAAAGAGTGCATTTCTATTTTTCCAGTACGTCGAACTTCCAAAGGATGTGTTAAATAGTTTCATAAGCTGAAAAAAAAAAGGTTACAGAAAAATCACATCTTCAAAAATTAATCGTAGTGACCTTTTAACGACTGTAGAGTAGGTCGACATGGAGTTGGTTCTGTGGCATTGTGGCACTGCTTCCTAGTTGCTAGTCTCTTTTTTGTTCGATGTGGCAGTGGCACTTGAAACGGTTGTGAATTCGACCATTTTAACACGTCCTGTTGTGTGAGCGGCCTACCGGAGAGGTGGGGGATATTTTCATTTCGTACGCATCGTGATCGATTTGAAGGCGATTTTTGTGGGCCTCACACTGATGGAAAATAAGGTTTCCCTAGGAAATGCCAAGTGTCAGGGTAGAGAATGGTCCTTTGGCTTTTCAGCAACGTTGAAGGTGTGTTGACAAACCTAGCAGTTTTCCCGCTCTGTGCAGTTCAAATCAGGCATGCTTCACCATGATTACACATGCTACCTGCTGTGACAATGGACATTTGTAGATTCTTACGCTACTGCTATTGCACATTCCAGTCATCATTTATGAAACACTATATCATAAAGGTAGGCTTGACAATTAAGAAAAAATCCATCACAAATGTTAAGGTGAGCAAGATGCTTGTCAAAATTATCTTAACTACCCACAGATATAAAGCTTTTAAAGATAAATAATATAAGTATACTTATTATACTTATTAAACATAGCTTAACACTAAAAATGTGTTTTTATAGTTTATTTCAGTAATTCAATTCAGAGGGGAATAGAAATGTAGCCATGTAGTTGGGAGAAATGTTTCTGAAATGGTGGGTAATTTGGACTTTTTCCGTATGTGTTAAAATTGATCTGTTGGTCTGTTTGAAACAGTCAACCACTTAGTATATTTAGGGTCGCTTCGTTTACCCCTTCAGAGCTGCGGTCTAGAATCGCGTATGGCCTGATGGGCCAATGAACAACAGAATTGGCCCCTTAAAGCTGGCACCTTACTGGACTGCCCTGCACGCGTCGGAGAAAACCCCGCTCAGGGTTATAAAAATGAATTATTGACGTGCGTGATTTTTTACTCTTTTGTGAGGTTTTTTATTATGAAAATACATGATTTGAAGAGATCAAAACCTGCCCTCTCATGTGAAGTGGTGCTTGTGTTTGTGAAAACTTATTTTAACTATGAAATTCGTCCTGAAAACCAGTCCTCAATATAGTGACTGACGAAACTCCACTTTTATTTGAGTTCAAGTCGCGCACCTGTCATACCATTTTTTCTTCTCGTGTTTCGAGGATCCATTACATCATGAGAACTCTTATGAATGAACCTTTGTGAATGTAACCGCCCAAAATGTGAAAATTCATGAAAAGATTTTTGAGGCCCATCTTCGTCGGGTCATTACTCATTAATTATGCATAGTTTGTTTGACCTGGCTGCAAAAGTGGGACATGCACACAACTGTATTTTGCTTTTTACCGCGCCGAAACAGCGGTGGTGTAGGCCGACGGGTTTTTAGGGCAACGCACTACCGGTACATCCTGTTTCACCAGAAACATAGTTTGTCATATATATTCAGACTAACTAGAATGTATATGAGGAGTAGGACTGGGTTTGCTTATTGAAAAACAAATTGAACAAAAGGGTATGCTGATGAATGTTTTATTCTTCAACAGCAAAGTCCATAAAGAAGAGATCATCTGTAAAAGCTTTGATTTAATAAAAGCAACCCGGAGGGGGGGTTACAAGCCTTTTTGAGCCAGAAAACACGGATTCTGTTCTATAATTTGACACTAATTATCGTAGTTTTAATTCATTCTAAGTGGTAGAAGAATAGCTTTAGTTTATGGTGGAAGCTACGCATGATCACATTTACTTGGAAAATGCGCCCTGCTGGGAAAACATAATATATGTTAAAGATAAACTTGCCACTACTCATGGGCCTATTGCTTCTCATTTAGATTATTACAATAATTGGTTTTTAGATCATTAGTCCATGTCAAATTCGTTAAGAAACGATTGAACTTCTACTGTTTCAGAGGAACTTAAATCCCGTCCTAAAAATCGTACTATATATGAGCGGAACAGCGGATGTAATTGCCAATTTCAGCTCCACGGACAGACATTAATCAGTCTGGTAATGTGTCTGACAACCTTGAGCGTCGGACCGCCGAACCATAGTACGGATATTTGCTCGGATCTCTCAGGCTGCAAACACTGAGAGTCACGAAAGCCTTTTGGAAAGATGGTTAACTTCCAGGCAACACCCATGTCACTATTGCTGTGGTGGTACTTCTTGCTTTGATTTGACCTGTGCACAAATTAAAATATCTAAGCGGACTCTTCTGTGTAAAAATGTGAATTGTATCTGAAGTTGCAAGTAAGACCAGTGGCGTAAATAGCTGGGGCTAGGGAAAATTAGACCCACCCCACTTTTGTAAGAATTGAAAGGGGCAACATTCAAGCACGGTAAAGAAGATTCCTTTACAGATAACACTTTGAAAAGTCTCCCTTTAAATTCCAACAAAATGAAAATTCAACCATTTCGAGTGAACATTCGCTCCCTCCGATTAAAAATACGAGGAACAAGTTGAATTCGAATGAAACTGTCTCACTCCTGTTGATTGAGATTTCATTTGAGTTTCCACTTGGTTTATTTTTTTCACGTTTTCAATCTAAAATTAGAATCGTCTTTGTGAAACGTCTGTGTAATTGCCCGGCTTTCACTTTTTCGGACTTGGAAAGCATTTGCAGAACAGAAATCCTTTCCTCGAAGACCTGGATTTGCCGCAGAGTAGGATTGACGGGAAACTGAGAGGTTTAGACATTGTATATACGTTTAACAAGGGAACAGGAGCTAAACAGAATGCGGACGAAGGGAGAATTATAAACCAGGACTTACAAGTCAAAAACCAAATGATTTTTTTTCTCTCAGTGGAATTTCTTTTTTTCATCATGTATAAGAAAAGAAAGGACCACTCCATACATCGAGGTGATATACCGCACGTTTTTGAAAAGAAAAATGGAAAGAAAGGAGCCATTTTCGGAACAATGTACTCTTTCATTTTCTTTCTCACCCATGCTCAAAATGTTGGTCCTAAACCCTTTAAAGAAACCAATGAAGGTTACATAAAGCAATTATCAACCCCCAAAAAAATCAAATGAAGATGCCGCACAGACAATTCTGTTATTTTCCACGTTTTGAATTATCTGACGATAACTTCCTTGATAAGACTGCTGCCGCTGATGACGGAATTTCTCATACACAAGTTGATCACTCCTAAATTTTAGAGCAATATTCCATCGTCATTGTATGAAAAAATGAGTCCCATCTAAAGTGAAAGCCATAACTGACATTTCCATAGAATTCTCGGTAATACGAGCTTACAGTCCTCTGCGTACAGGTGGGACCCTTCGTGTACATGCCTTTGTGGCGACCTAACAGTCAACCTGTTCTCCGAGATTCTATTTTAAGCACAGTCGAAGTTTGTCGAAGGGGACAGTAGCTTTAAAATGCGCATATGCATGGAAGTTGCTGCAGCCGCTACTCAGTGGTTCCATAAGGGGTATTATACGCGTTATTGTCGTCTGCAATCGCTGCTCGTGAAGACTGTGTTGGGCCACGTTCTTTTCGATATATCCGACCAATTGGCTCCATCATAAGGCGCTAAATTACCTTGTATGCATTACTTTGTATTACCTTGTATTCAAATGTACCCATCAATTCATTTACAGGAATTCCCAGAGCAGCGCAAGTGTATATGCTTTTGCGAAATTAATACATGCGTGGTTCATGTGTGCTATTGGAGACCTGAGAATATATGCTCAGACTTATAATGGCAGCATAAAAGAGAAAGGTTCATATTTCATCTAGACATGTGCAGTTTAGACGGGTGTGATTTCTTCCCTAAAATCAAGTCATGCTGTGGCACTGGCTCAACCACTCAGATTACTATGCATGCAGGCAGGCCATTTTGAGCGGACAAGGGGGTTCGGGCAGATTTGTGGGCATCGCCAGGAATATTTTTTTTGGGGGGGCAGGGGGACGGCGCATTTGATCTAGTGGGTTTTGAAGAAGTTTAAGACTGAGTCTACACTTTCCTTTGAAAATGTGCATGTATTGTGCTGCTATGTTTTGGGTTTTGTCAGCTTTTAATCTTGATTGCAAATTCATCTTAACTTTGCCATGTTTCGTTATTATTCAAGTGATTGAAACGCTTCACAGAATTTCCCATAATGATCTACACGCACTATGAACAAAAGCCAGAGTTTAGACTAAGAGTTTTCTAAAAAGGTTCTGGAATCGAAATTCGATATGTACTGTCAGAATACAAGATGTATCCATTTTGATGGGATGTTTGCAGATAATGGTGTGCATGATGGTAGAGATGACTGTACACGACACAGACCCTCCCAGTTAAGGCATAGGCGTCGCGAGCGGGGGGGGGGGGATGAAACCTTTAGAGAAGAAAGGAAGGCAAAACTAAAAGCGAAGAAAAAAAAGAGGGAAAAGGAGATAGAAATCACTAAGTTTCACGACAATGCCTGAAAATAGGCCCCTTTCACACCGTTGATTTTTTGTCAGTTTGTTTCGATGAGACTTTTTTCTTTCCTTTGAATAATACTCACGTGATGCCCCAGGTCGAAGGGCATGTGCCTGGACGTGGAATAGAAAAGTTCAGATGAGGAGTTTATGTTATCAGAGGGTAAAGTCAATAAGTCATACCGATATTTATATGCCATTGGGGAAAATAATTAATCTGTAGCACTAAAAATAAAGATTTGTTTTGATAGCGCTGTGGACTTTGAATTTAGTTAGATTATATTGTGAGAAAGATATTAGTCTGGTTTGAGGACATTTGAATCCCAAGGTTTGTTGGAGTCGGGTGTTTCCACTTGTTCCCAATTGAGTGCTGTTCATTTGGCTAATTTGACAAACAAGATGGCCGCCACTGTTGTCATTATAACGGGCTGCTCAAGCGGGATGGGCTTTGCAACTGCAGTGCATCTAGCTACCAAATCCAAACACAATTTCAAGGTAAATCTTAATGAACTTGGTTTCAAGATATGGCAAGTTTCCTTTGAACACGTTAACGTACAGGGTATTTGAGATCAGAAGTTTGTAAACAACATAATGACGAAGAAGTTTTGAGGATTAGAAAGGGAGGCCAACCACTTTTGCTCCTTGAAACACGGCGTCTTGGTTTCGTGAGGTTTTTACCCAACCTTACCGAATAAAATTGGTATCAATGTATCGCTTTAGGGTAAAATATGTGTGACGTGTCTGAATAGAATATGGGGAAGTTGTTTAAAATTACAGGTACTTTGACAATTCTTACGGCAAGGGAAGCCTGATTTCCCAAATTTAACACTTCGATTGTTAACGAACAGTAACCCACAAATTATCACGGTTTCAAAAGCAATCGCATGCCGCCGCTGTCTGGAAACATCTCACGTGCTGAGATTTCATACTTCTGACCTCAATTAACAGTTCCCAACTTTAATGGATAGGTCCATGATATTGTGAAGGGTATCTAGCAAGGTTAATACGATGCAAAGGTCACTTATGGCCGATAAGGAGCTCCCAATTAAACCGTTTACCTAGTTCGTTAACGGAACATCGTTCACTGTATGACCTTCACCATCACTGTTGTTTCTCTACTACACTCCGACATTGAGAACGTCCTCGAAGTGCGTGCCTCCTAATGAAAAGTGTTTTCCTCCCCCAGTATTTGAAAAGTCAGACAGTTTTAGCACTTTTAGCCAGTGGTATGCTGCAGTGGGGTAAATTTGTGTCGGACATTGGGGGAATGGGGACGGAGAAGGTGGTGGGGGATAACTTGCCCAGCCATGAAAATCTGAAAAGCCATGTGGGGGTGGGGGTGACACCATATAACACTATACAGAGGTTGATTGTTCAAGCAATCGCTTTTGAAACCATGGTCATTGTGGGTTGCTGTTCGTGAACAACCGAGGCATTAAGTTTTGGGAGATCAGGTTCTCCATGGGTAAGAATTGTCAAGTACCTGTAATTTTAAGCAACTTCCCCTAATTTTATTCAGACACGTCTACATATTTTATCCTAAAGCGATACATTTGTACCTATTTTATTCGGTAGGATTGAGGAAAAACTTCAACAAAGCAAGATGCCGTGTTTCAAGGAGCTAAGGAGGTTGGACCCCCTTTATAATCCTAAAAACTTCATCATTATTATTTGCCATGTTTTGATTTAAAAGACTGTTGTTTCACGCAAAAAATAATTTGCACTCTTTCAGGATAATGACGAATTGAGATGACCAGTTTTATCTTTATTTGAACTTTATCTGAAATACACGTACTTGAACAAATAACGAGATCAGCTGTTAATTATCCAATTTGGTCAACTCGTGTATGCAACAAAAACAAGCTCGTCTTATCTACTTTACAGTAATGATTGCTTGTAATTTGATCGATACCTGGTGACATAATCCAATGCCACCTTTATATGCACGTTTAGTTGTAGGTGCAGAGTTTCAAGCTCCGGTTTGATTTCGTTCGGCTTGGCTTCCGTTAATGCCATGTCTTGGCTTGGGGATATGAGTTTTAATTACTACAAAACGTATTATATCTGCAAATAAACGTATCTTGTCTATAAATAAAAGACCCTCAAGAATGGTAACTGTTTAACAAATCGCAACAACACATTTTTGTCCCGACTCTTTCGGTCAAATGGGAAAATCAGTAGCGCTTAAAAAATGTCTGCCCTGACAAAAGCCAATGAACATAAGGTTTACCCTGTAACCCCAGGTTTATGCGACAATGCGAAATCTCGAGAAGAGAGGACCGCTGGAGTCGGCCGCGGGGGACGCGCTCAACCAAAGACTGTTCATCCGGGCGCTCGATGTAACTAAAGTCGACACCATCACGGCACTGGTTGAGGACGTTGTGCAGGAAAATGGCAGAATTGATGTCGTCTGTGAGTGTTTCTGTTTCCCTCAAATTACCAAGGAAATATTGTGGAAACCGCCCCATAGCACTTTTTTCCAAAACAACTTTCAGTAAAGCGCGATATTTTTTTGGTATTATTTGTTTTTTTTTAATTTTTGTTTTTTGTTTTTGTTTTTTGTTTTTTTATTTAAAGATAGTGCTCTGATTCCCCGACCTTCCGGATTCAGAACTAGTGGAAAAATTATTTTTTTTTATGTTGAGAAATTTTGCATCCGCATACCAACAATTTTTTGATATAAATCTGAAAAAAATGCTCCACTGTCCAACCAATGGGAAAGTCACAGACTTCAATTTTATGACCTGTGGTCCTCGGTGGCTAGCGCGATATCTCTTCCCCCTTTTTGGGGGGGAGGGGTTGAGAATTTTGGATTTCTCCCTTGAAAACCTTTCATGTTTGTGAGTTTGTTTTTTCTTTTGTTTGTTTTGTTTTTTTGAGATCTCAGAAAATGTTTTTTTTTCTTTTTTCTGTCCTCTTCCAAAGTTTGTCTTGCAAAAGATCCGAGTACCATCTTATAAAAAAAATGCTCGCCTAACAGCAGAGGTATGAAAATACAAACAGTCAACGATTTTTATGACAAAAAATCAACCGATGGCTGAAAACAGTAACGGTGGCATATCTTGGTCTTGAGTCCAGGAGGGGCAGGCAAAATGGGATTTTTTTTTTCATTTTTATCTATTAAAAGACTTCCCAATCCAGAGAGAAATATGGCAATACCGTTTAATTTAAATGTTGGTGCTTGCAATCAAAAGGGATGACGATATTGACAACGTGACTTTGAAGTAACGTGCCTCGTGCACCCCCCCGCATGTGCCACTGGTTGAATAGAAGTAGGCTAGTATCATAAGTTTCCTGTTTTATTCTAGGCAGCAGTTTCAAGATTGTGGAGGGCACACGATCACTATACTTTGTCGAAAGAGTTTAGTCATGCGCGGTATATTCATCAATGTCAAAACTATTTTTTCATCACGTCATGGGTTTCGAATGTTACATTTTTGGGGACAGCGGACTTTTGAGGGCAATATTTGTTTATTTCAGGAGCGGCCCTGCCGCTTACTAAAACCCAATGTGAGCAACGGCTCATGCATGGAACCTGGAGGTGTGGAATTTATCGTCCTTCACTTTGCGGTGTATCGTCGCATTTATGCAAATAAAGAATTGCAGCTGAATGCTATTCCGGATCAGTTCAAATAACCTTTTCTTTGCTCAAGGGAAAGGGGTGAGCAGCTTTAGGTGAATATACATGTATATTCCTAGATGTACGTACAAGGGGGCACTAGCGCTACTAGTATGGTGCTCTTTATCGGCCATTTCGCATCTCGCATCAAAAGCAGCCAAAATGCCAGAACATTGCACGAAAATGTTGCAGTATTACTTAAAACACTCTGAAACTGCCTAACGAACAACCCCATGTTGCACAAAAGACGCTACACAAACAACAACAGAGCAGGCACATACACGACAAGAAGAGGCTAAAGCCTGCATGTCACCAACACGCTACACTGAAGTTTGAATCCAACACTTTAATGAGTGCAGTAAGTGACTACGCTCTGGAAGTTTTCAATAAATGTTAATCACAGCACTTGAAATATCAAATCCCTTAAAGAGTTTGTTTAAAAATTTAAGTTGAATCAGCGTTTAAAATGTTGCATTCATGGTTTAAATCATGAATTTTGGATATTAATTGTCGGCTAACATTTAAAACGTTGGATTCAATACTTTCATGCAAGTGATTGCTGACTGCACTCTTGTAAGTTTTGAATTCAACACTGAAGTTTTTAGCTTGTGAATAAACATGTTAGATGCACCAAGTTTAACATTTTCCATGAAATGCGAGATTCGAAACTGATTAATTTAATTTAACGCAATGGTAAATGTAAGCACCATAGTTTGGCAATAACTCAACAGGTGTGATTGAGTGAGCTGCATCTGTTATCCCAATTAGTTAACAATGCCGGTTATGCTGTGTTCGACGGGTATTTTATGGCGGATGAATCTCTTGATGCGGCCAGAGCCATGATGGACACCAATTTCTGGGGACCCATCCGTGTTATATGCGCCGTATTGCCTGTCATGAAGAAGCAGAAATCGGGCCGCATCATCAACACCACCAGTGGGGAGGGCTTTGAAGGCAAGTCTTTTTTCGTTTGAAGTCTAGCCAAGTTTCAATCGAGCTCAGTCAACGCTCGCACGTGCATCGACAATACAATAGGGCAGCCACGCTCTCTCAGCAGTACTAAAATGCATTTTTGGTTCTGGTTTTTAAAAGGTCCAATGTCCAAGCTAAGTAAAAAGGATAAGTAGTCGAAAGTTTGCACAAACATGGAATGAAAGTGTCAAATTCAAATATCAAACCTTTGCCAATTCTTGAAAGCAACCGCATCCATGTTGTTAAATGTCCATTTATATGTCAACATTCGCCTGCAACGTACTGCAAAGTCCGAGTGTATTTAACCTTCCAAGCACACCTGTACCTCTCATTCTCCGCTATCTTTACAACGTGATATGCTCAAGGTGCATTGCATACAAGAGGATAGAAAAATTCCTGAAAATATTGCAAGTAAAGTAAAAACCGCAGATGGTATATGGCATAAAGTAGCCATCATACACTAAAATGTATAATGGGGACTGCAAAATAGATAAAAAAATCTAAAATGGATACGGTAAAATAGATGATCAAACGAAGTTGAAAGGTCCGATGGGGTATTATTATACAGTATATTCCACAACTGAATACATCGTTTTATTGGTGTTTTCATAGCTTGATTTTCATTGGTGAGCACATCCCTTACATTGCGCCTGAATAGGGGATCAAGTCTTTTTGGTAGTTTTAAAAATCCAGCCCACACATTTTTATATCGCTTCCCACAGTGCACATATTTACTTTTTTTTTGTTTTTTTTTTGTTTTAAGGATATCCATTTCACGGTCTGTACTCCGCAAGCAAGCATGCTTCTCAGGGACTGTCTGAAAACCTGGCGTTGGTCTTCCAACAAGGGTACAACATCAAGTAAGCGTTTGTTAATTTGGCCAAAACTCCAACTCAGATCTCTTGTTGTGCTGTTTTCGGTTACCCAGATAATTAGACATGAAATGAAAGCAATAGGGTCACGTCAGCCATATAGCTAATGTCGCAGTTCTATTTTTAAAATATTTATAAAAGGTGACCAGCACAGTAAAGATGATTTTAACCAGTATTGTTCTGTTCACATGAATACATATTTCTCTACAGCATTATGGCGGTAAGCACAAACTTGTCAGATCCCCACCTAGTCTGACAAGGCGGTGTTTAGAATATTCACCGCTCCATATCCAAAAGAACTACAAATCCGTGTAAAATCTCCCACAGGAAAAGCCTATTGTTCTATGTGTTTATTCAGACCTGTATACAAAGATGTTTACATGTACATAATATCTAACGGAGAACATGTAGGAAGGAAAACCCGTTAGAAACACACCCAATAGGCTGTGTCCGAATTACTTGGCAGCGGCTTCACGCCACACAGGAGTCTATTGTGGTAGTGGTGGCCGCCAGTTTCCATCGAGCCGTGTGTTATTTCAAGCCGCATCCAAGTGTTTCCGACACGGCGAAAATCTCTTTGACTGACAATGGAGCGTCCTCTTCAGTTCCATCACGGCGATTTTCCCGTGCCAGTGAGGTCTGTAGTAGGCTACACGTTATACACGACTGCGATCCTCTGTAATATTGGATCATGAGCGTCGTGGAGGGACGTGTTAACAGTTTTTCCTATTACTTTGCCACCTTCCCCAAGAAGAAAATCGTTCAACGCCTTGGACCCTGATATTGCTCTTCCCCTTTCACGGTTCAGCTGGTTTGAAAGACCTCAATATTCTCTTTAATCATTGAGGCAAAGGCAATTACGGAACCGACGTCCTCCACAATGTTTTAAATTTTGATTTGAATATGTTTGCAACAACAACAACAACAACAACAACAACAACAACAACAACAACAACAACAACAAAACACTCTGTGATTGATAGCCTGCATAGCATAACATTTCTGCATTTAATAAAGAGAGTTGAAGCGATGAACGAACTGAAGGTGGGGAGGCCAGGAACTGGCTAAAATATAAAAAAAAGAATGCTTTTGCCCACCACCCGGGATTAGATGGGGATTTTTAAAACCACATTTAGACAACATCTGACCGTAGGCCTAAATCTGGGAACCGAAAGGTTTTGGATTGAAGTCATGGGAAAGTCAAAGGCAGCAGCAACCCCCCCCTGCAAATGCCCATAGTTCAACCATACCCCCGGCAAACTTTAACATAAAGAAATTCCCATTTATTTGGGCACTGGTAATTGCTTTGAATCTGCTTGCCCTTTATACCAATCTGTCGTCTGTGATAAGCATGATATTACATATCTGATCTGATTAAAGCGCAGAGTGGAAGACAGGGCTGAGTGATCACACACACCAGTAAGCCAAGCGCATGAAATTCATCTCCTTTTACAGAATCAGCACCCTCGTACCTGGGCCAGTGCATAATCAGGCTTTCGCACAGATACTGAACCCAGCTTTCAAGGCGGAGTACATGTGCGCAGGCTGGAACGAGACCTGGCGCCGCCTCTTCCTGGAGTACTGGGAGAAGGACATGCTGCCGATCATCCAGGCCTACCAGCAGCCGGAGGAAGTGGCCAAGTTGGTGGAAGAGATCATCCTGAGCGAAGACCCAAAGTTAATATACCCTACAGGCTCCTTTGTTGCTAAAAGAGTTGCCAGTAAATTGATTGATCCCAGTGGAAACTCAAGTCGCACAAGGTATGAGTCATTATCTTGAGTTTCCACACAGTTTGCTTCCCGTGAGCATACAAACGAGCGACTGATTCAGATTGGTTTACACTGTTTCTGTGGCAATTTTATTGGGGGGTTCAAAATTTTGGATTGTGGATGATGTAACTTCATTATGTTGGTTCATTATGTTGAAGAGCAGATTAGGGGTTTATATACATATTAATCAAAGAAAGTTACTACAGAAATTGTACAATTTAAGGACCCTTCTACTGTCTGGTGCTGTTTTAATGAGCAAGAAGTAAGTTGTTTGTGGCAAAAGCGAAGGCAGTGTTATCAGTTTGACTGGGGACAAGAAAAGGTGCAGAAGAATAATGTCTGAAAATATTTTGTTTACCTAAATCAGGTAAAACTTTCCTTTATTCTCAAATGGACCGCTGGGCCGGTATGTTTTAGTCTCTTCTCAACGCCCATAGGAAGTTCCCCCTCCCCCAAAAACAGAAACGGAAAAAAATCTCAGATATCCCGAGGCCAGTGTTTATGAAGACATGCATGATTAAGATAATCTTTACTTGTACAATGCAGACCTTCATTACAAAGCGAAGTCGACGGTAACAGCGGTGGGATTTGATAACACAAATTACAAAATCCAAATTGCACCTCTTTGTCTCATTTGAAATGACATTTTTCTGTCCTTTTTGGGGGACCGATTTTGTTACATTTTGGTGTTCTAACACGGGAGATTCACAATAGTGCACCTCCAAGAGTTTGCAACGCATTGACCAATCACAAGTATGCGAAAACTGTTGACCCGATGTGCGTTTGGAAAGGGTTGACAGATTTTGTGCACCGTGATTGGTCAACGCGTTGCAAACTCTTGGAGGCGCACTATTGTGCATCGACCATATTCACTTTATGTCTGTGATTGATTATTGTGTAATTGCGAGTAATAATTTTAAAATGGGCACTGCTGCTTGCAATAAGGAACGCTTTTGTCGCAGATCTATCACGAGAGTTTACACTGCTTGACGCTGTTTCATAATGTAGGAAACGAGGTGAAACAAGGTTGACACACGCGGTGTTTGCCTCAATACATTTTTTTTTAGAATTGAAATTGCCAGCATTTTAGATCGGAGCTACTGTACTAACTTACATATCACAGTGTTATCAGGTGAGGATTTTTCACGGAGGAGAAAAATTGGAAAATTGGAAAATTGAAAAAATAATCCAGGATAGGCCTAAACCACTTCTGGCAAGATGTAACGATTGGTTCTGAAGTCCTGTAAGGCCGTTGAGTTTCACCTACATTCTTTCTAGCAATTCTTATCCATTACTCTATATACTAGTAGTCGCTGGTTCATATTGTCAGGTTGAAGTAATTAGCCGTTAATGCGATGAAAGTCAGCGATAAAGGCTGAGCGTGACATGGGAGGAGTCGCAGAGATAGTTGCGAGTCGATTCTGTGGTTCATTACAGTATTTAAAAAATTATTATCAGCACGTCTTTTCGTTAATTGTAAGCATGTAACCGTTTAAAATCAAACTCCCTTCTTGACATAAACTTGTTTCAAGCTTCAATAAGTGTTATCATCCGCTAAATGTGTTTTTTATCTTGTTATTAACATTCAAATGTGTCTTAAATTTAACGTTATGAGCACAACATGTCTGTTAAAAACGTTGGCGCCACAACGTGTTTAGCATTACCAGAGAGGCGTTTGAAATAACAATAATAGTGGAGATTTGTATGTCGTACACACCATCAATTCTGATGCTCAATGCACTGCCAGTGCGTTGAACATTGGCTAAAAATATCTTGGGGAAAACAATCACAACGGAGAGCAAAAGCACATAGAGAGGCAATACAACAAGAATAATTAAGGGAGTGGGAACAATTAAGTTGTCGATTAGGCTTTGAATGTGACGGATAAGACATTACAGAGTGTGGGGCCAGTGTTTGGTTCTAGGTATCTGAAGGCTGTGTGTATAGACCGTATTGGCGGGGGACCCAATTTCAGTGTATTCATTTGAAACCTTAAATTTAAAGAACCAGACTCTATTCTACAATTTCATTCCAACCCCTAAAATCACCTGATACCGTCCCATTATTAGTGTATCAAATGTATACAGCACGTTCAGGAATACGACTAAAATTGGGTACCCCGATACGGTCTACTGCAGACCGAAGGCTGCGCAGTGGTTTGTAGGGGTTGATGGTGGTTTGGAGATAGGTGGGAGCAGGTGCACATAATGAGCAACACACGAGTAGAATTTTAAATGTTATTTGTTTACTGACCGTGAGCCAGTTTGAGAGTGAAGGACAGGTTAAGGACGGGTGACATGTGGCTACTTTTCTTACTGTAAGTGTACGTAATCTGGTGGCACTCTATGGTAATCGTTTTAATCTACTAATATCTTTCTGTGGGAGGCTGCGGAGCAGAACGTTACAAAAATCAATTCGGGATTAAATAAGCTCATGATTTAACTTTTCCCTTGCAGGTTTGGACAAGTACTTTCGAATGAAACTTGGGTTGCCTAATTGAAAGTTCACGGCTTGTGAGAAACAAGTAATGTGGTTCTTAAAAGACAAGTTAGCATCAAACACAATACCTTGACCTTCGATTGCATGTGAGGGGATTCACCAGAAACTTAGATCTAACATCATTTCATTTGAGGTTATTCTTCTCCATCCGTGATTTGACATCTTCAATTGTTGTAGTACTGTGGTTATAGTGCAGAACATGACGGTGGGAAAGAGATGTACATCTGGGTACCATCGGCAAAACAATGATACAGAACGTTTTGTTTCTGAAAAATCTCCCTAATAGTTATAATAATACCCTAATTGTAGGACACCCAAAGTGAGAGGAAGAAAATCATAGGCGCCAGGTATCAAATATGTTTCTTCAGTGAACCGATTTCCCTGATTGAGTGCAAGGGTCACTAAATCTAGAATCACATTTTCGGGGAAAAGGGTAAAGACCTTTGTTTAGGAGCCAACAAATCTACCCTTGAGCTGAGTGTTTTAAACTTTTGTGGCAAGTACACGACCGGAGATTGAAAATTTGACGAGAGGAAATCCCGAGTAGTCTTGGACGTTGTCTGTAACGTGAGTACTTGATTGGGCATACCAACAAAAATGCACCAAACACAACCAAAAGTATAGGGAAAAGTTGCCAACTTCCAGCAAATGGCCGAGGGCCTAATTGATATGATCCGCTTAAAACTGACACTAAAAGCATTTGATAACACATGTAAATGCACTGCAACCTCTTTTCCTGAAGGATACTGACAATTTTGAAAATGGGTTTCGGTAACGTCCCAAGCCCATCTTCTCTAGTGACGTCCCCAAGAAAGAAGTGGTTTTAGTTTTTTTTTTTGTTTTTTTTGTTTGTTTTCTTCTTGGTAGAGCATAAGCGGTCTGTTGTTGGTCTTGATCTCAGCTGGTGTCTTTTGGTGATTTGTGCATTCAAGGTCCCATGCCAGACGTCCTGCATGCATGTCTCTATTATCATTGCATGGATCGGATCTCCGTAAACTAAATTTCTTTCAAGTTGGGTTCCTGAATCCCATTTCTGCCGAGCGTGATTAAATCTTCTCCAACCAGAAAAGAGGCAATTGCATTTGCAACGCGATCAGCCTGTCATTATTGTATATGTTTCTTCTGACCAGCTGAGCTAACGCTGTTCACTCCAAGTTGTTTTGGAGTGCATTTTGCAAGAGCAGGTGCCTAATCAAAACGACTGCGTAACAATGCCCAACGTTCCTTCCATTAACGTGTGCGACCCAGAGGAAAGCAATGGGATGTACGAAATATCAATTTATTTGGATTAATTCGATTTGTCGAAGGGTAGGCCTATGGGCACTGTCTCAATCGGTAAACATTTTTAACAACAGGGAAGCAATGGCATTATACCTTTAAAGGTTAAGGAGAAACGACAAAAACGTGGAGATTCTTCGCGTCCGAGATATTTGAATCAAAGAATCCTCACCTCTTGACAGTATGAACATCTAACAAAAGATGCGTGGGTGAAGTAACAATGGACGCTCATTGTTAGTGAACTGTGTCTCTTGTGTTAGATGTTCTTAGTGTGAGTCGTTTCTCCGAATTAAACCACTTCCCTCCCTCCGCTACTGTCCACTATTGTAGAAGAGTACGACATATCTTGACCAATGCTTTGACACGTGAGAGGAATTCCAGCAATTTGTCCAGCGTCGGCTAGCTATGTACATCTCCAGGTGCATAAAAGCTTTACCCCTGGCCCTGGCTAACTTTTCGGCTGGGTGCGCAACTATTTTTTTTTTTTTTCACATTGCATGCTCATGAACTCACACACGAAAACATTCAGTCGGCAGCTAAGTGGATCTTAGGGCGCACACACTGCCTTAATGGATTTACATGTCCAAGTTAGCTGTGCAAATTCGCTAAATTCACATTAATAAATGCTATCGATAGACTGTACGGAGTTGGGGACCACCGACAAGCAAGTTGATCGAGCAGCAGATTTGGGAATCACAGTTCAATGTCTCTTCAGACGTTTGCAACCTTGGAATTCCATTCTTGCTCATCGAAGTCCCTGGGTCACCGTATGAGATCCTTTCGTTTGGAAATCGCATGCATGTGGAATATCCTCTAGAAAGTATCACAAGTAGGTTTCAGAACGATTAATCAGTTGTGTAAAATTATACATGAATTATCGTCAGATTGTTTTAAAAAAATCAATCACACAGGAAGAGTTAACACACGGCGGTTTAATCGAAAGTAAATTGGCTAAACGCAAATCTTAAAAAGAAAAACACCAAGAAAAATAATAAGAATTATAAGCTAAAATTAACACATAAGAACTTATAGGGAGTCATGTCAAGTTTTGAAAAAAAAAAGATTTAGGCGTGGGACGGCTGAGTTCTTTGAACGACCCCTGACTGTGAGGTGGTCCAAAATCACCCATCACACACACGTAGTAATGAAATACTACGAGGTAAGAAAAACAGGGCACATTGTTTTCTGTTTGGTCGTTCACATTCTGGGCACACAATCTGCGCGGTTACCCAGTAAACCACTGTCTTTAGAAATCAGAGCGATTTTCCCCAAAGATACTGCCCTGAGACTGCCCGTTCAGGCCAGCAAGTCATCGTTCTTACTTGGTATGACGTCACGGTCTGCCGTTACCTCACAGTTTTTATGAAATACCATCAACATAAAAACCGAACGGTCGCAGTTCCGATTCCATGTAAACGGCTTCAGCGGTTTCTGTTGAAGTTTATACCACACACACGTGTGTGGCTGGGCCTTGCTTTGTAGAAAAAAAAAACACGTGATGCAAGATATGGGGCGAAGAGACCCCCCCGCCGCCCTTGTGTTGGTCATTGTTTGATCGGAATCTCAGGACTTCTTTACAGACTTTTAGGGAGGATGTGTTGGGTAACAGTAGTCTAGAGTGTGTATAGGGATTGGACATGTCGGGGGGTACCCATCGGCCCCATATCGTGCACAGTATCAGAAAAGAGTTTCATTAAAAAGACAACAACGTGGGCTGGTTTCTAACCCTTTCCCCACAAATTTCGATCACATTCTAGGTCGCGGGGCCGGTCGATCGTGTGTGGTCAATACATCGCTTGTACCATTGAGTGTGATTTGGTCACCGTCAGCGAGAAATTTCACTACAGAAACCTTCTCGTAAGAGTTGTCAAGATGATGACCAACGCCCATATTGTATACTTTAGGGTATTATGCCATGGAAGTGAATAAAGTTGCCTGTTTGATACTTCTGATAAAGTTTTCAACTTGTGGCTGAGGAAAATAATATAAAATGAGATGAGAAATCGAGAAAATGTCTTTATTTTTATTCTGAATTTATTTTTATCAACTCCAGTGAATTTGGAATAAGTCGCTTTTCTCGAATGAAAGGATTTTGAGTAAGGTGGCCAAAGCTAACTTGAACCTCTTTTAACATATTTTTTCCACTGCAGCTGTTTAGTTTAAAAGCGCCTTTCAAAAATTGTACGCCTGACCTACTTGTTGAAACGCAGATACTGCCTTAAAGGTCAAGCATTGGTGCTTCACTTAACATTCTCCTGAAATCATTCACCATACTGCCGCGTGATCACGTACCGGAGCAAGAAGCACCCGATACGGTTCACTGAAATGGCTGTTACGCCCTCTTTACTGAAAGCAGAAACCTGATATCCCGGGTTATGCGTTGGTTTCTCTCCGTCAGAGGTATCGATCAGGGATCACGTTGCAAATGGTTGGGTCAGCGACACCAGCCTGTCGATGCTCACGCACCGGTTTCCTTAAGCGGGAAAGAAACAGCCGATTTCTTTCTGTGTGCCGCGTGAGGAACAACATGTTTGTTAGCTTAGGACGTTATGTTCTTTTTGGACCGCCCGGGGGTTTATTTTTCTAAGCCATCGCATACGGCAACGTGCCAGGATCGCCGTTTTGCACCCGTTCGTTTAAAACGCGAAAGTAGCTCAGGGCAAAGCCTCGTAAGCGGCTTCCCACCACAGTGGTTGACATACGGCTTTATCTGATTTTGAATCTTCTTGTCAGTGGGCGGAACCGCTGAAAGGAGGCACGTTTATTGTATATTCCATGCGAGACGGGACTGTTGACAGGGCAACATCATTCACAAAGAAAATGAAAATCCACGTTGTTAAGGTTTTGTTTTTCTTTCGCGGTTGACAAATAAGTTTTCAAATTGTCATTGAGACAGTAATGAAATGTAATACCAATGAAATTTTCTCTTTTCTAAGGACATTAGCTTGAATTACGATACTTTCGAAAATTCCAATATCAAACTAATTTGTAATACTTTTCAACAACTATTGTTCCCAATTCCAAGGTCTACCTCTATCGCAGTGTCCTCCACCGGCCTCCGTAAATACGAATCCCTTTTTTCTTTTTCACTAGGCTTCAATCTTCCAAAGCAATATCCGAGCACCGCTTCCTATTAGGCCTTGTTAACGCTTTCCACCCCGGGGCAGTCCAAAAGACTGGTGCTGGTATTTGTTTGAACGCACTGCTCTGATTGTCTGACTTCCCTGCGAATTACTACAGCGGACTGACTCCTCCAGCCATCGAAACTAGGATATCAACGGCTACTCGAGGGTGTCGCTCAGATTCGCTGTTTTCGAGCCTGTATGCATTTTTATTAAAACTGCCAGGGGTGCTCCTGCAGTAAACGATTTCTGCATCACCGAGGGGAACCATCCAGAAAGGAAAATTATTTTTCCTCCCGCATTCTTGTGATCTTTTTGGATGTATCCCATGGCTACGCAAAACCAATGAATTTCAAAATATTCCCGCGGGGCTACATTAAAACTCTACTAGCGAGGTTTCCTTCATAGAAAAAATAAAGATATTTTGTCTACCCAATGAGCACTGCGGTGTTGGTGACAACACAATTAAATTATTATGCTAACGTGCAAACAGAAACAGTCATACGTGAATCATTGCTTGACTGGGACAGTGTTTATGTTACAGAAAAGATGAAATGCACACATTATAGTCAAAACAAAACGGGCGGTTCAAAAGGTTTGTTCAGGCGCCGCTAGACGAAACAGCATTTTGGAGTGTTAGTATATCCCAGCTTTCATTCGCAACAAGATTTAAGAGAAGCATCCGGAATCTCAGAAGGTATGCAGATCTTCAGATCAATAATGGTGCCAAATGTAACATGACTAGTTTCAGATTATATATGAACCTGGACAGGTAGAAGCTTACGTAATTAAATGTTTTACAGTACGACGCAGAGAAGTGTATCCACGTTTTACACTGTAAAAACTGTACAAACGGGTCTTTGCGTTAATTGTAATTTGTGGAAATGAACGCGTTTCGATTTTCAGAAAGTATTACCATCCTGTTTTTTGTGTCTTGTTATTAATACCCAAATGTGTCATTCTCTCTAAATTTATTAACACATCCACACATAGTTGTTAAAAACCACCACAACGTGTTTAACTTGGGATTGTTAACACAAAAACACGTTCATAAAGTGTTACCAGGGAAGCATCTTACGCTTGTTTTTACAAGCCATCGTACGATATAGATATTGTAAGTAACCACTGCCATGTCTATCAATGTTTGATATCAGTTTCCTACATATTCTTGATAATTGCATGTAGTATGGTCTCTCAAGAATGGACATTACAATTTTAATAATTGTTCTTAATTTCACCCAGTGCCAAGTAACCCCCTTGCTGTCTTAAAAACTGGAGGCATTAACTGGTACACTGTACGAAAGTGAGGCGCGTCTTCGTCGCTCGGTGGCAGCAAACATTCTCCATCAAAACTGCATTTAATTAAAAAAAAGTTCTCTTTAAAAAAGGACACAGCAATGATCCTCAAATCCAAGAGCCTCCGGGATCGTGTCCGCAAGATTTTGTTCTGAAGCATAAAGGCAAGTTGTGTGGAACGCGATAGAGCTGCGCATGCGCGACGCAGTGTTCAGAAACATACATGTTTCTGTTGTGTCAATCTCCCAGGAGTCTGTGCGTGAAACTAACACATCTGAACAGAGTGTTCATTATCCGATCGATAATAGTGGAAGAATCTATATGTTTTCACATTGTCGGATTAAGTATAAAATATATAAATTTGTAAAAAAATTGACAGCCGTTCAAAGGATGATGCAGCACCTTTGGTGATGCAATCCAACCGTCTTTTGCACTTTAAAATAAAAACTTAGATACATGTATTATTTTACAAACAAAAATAAATGGGTTCGGAAGTGCAAGAGAAAGAAGTCGACAAACAAAATAGTACTCTCAATCTACTTGCAAAGAAAATTATAGTTTCCACTTTAAAATCAGTTCCACTTTAAAATCAGTTCACATTCTAAAATTTATTTTTAAGTCAGTGAAATCATTGATACAGCGGCAACAATGCACGTATTTCATGTCATCACTCTGGGTCAGCACTATAACGTCTTCAATGTCACAACCCATCAGTCGATTTAAGCGAGGCGGAGCAGGTAGTGCTAACCTTTACTCTCTATGTAAAACGCAACATCAAATCACCTGTCTTCACGTCACATCACCTCTTCCAAGGTTAATTGGAACACAAGACGGATTCAAGCATTTCAGACGCTATTTTAAAGTCTTGAAGAATGGTGAAGCCAATACGTGGCATTTCATTTATCGTGGCATTAATCCCAATCTGATTAGAAAAATGGTTCGTTTTCAGAAATAGGCTTTTCTCTGATTACGGAAAGGCACGTGGTTTACTTCAACATTTGCGTCATTTCAATTAATGTAAAGCCTGACTGCCGATTCAATGCCGAGAACTTCAGTTGGAGACAGATCATAAAATAATCGAAACAACACACTGGCTCTAGCTCTGTATCAGATTATAGACTGTCTGTTATTGGACAGAGAGAGTCGTCGATCTCAACGTATGCTCCAGTCAAACCTCATTGGTCAATATACGCCACCCTTGAAGAATCGCGAGCAGCTACCCACAATTACATCGCGCCACGGCTGAACCTCATTAGGCCCGACGGTTTCATATAATACGCGCCCAAGCTTTCGTCCGCGAGTAGCAGCTTTTCTTCGCGGTGGGCAAAGACTTCTGTACCAAGCAACGTCATTTAGTTCGTCGTCGATCGCGAGACGCAGAAGCATCGCCAAACGTTTTGTGATGGTCCCCACGTCTGCTTGTGTTGACATCATCAGCGCACAGGACTTGATTGTTATTTTTTCTGAGGCAGTACAGTTGACTCACGTCGTCGTTTTTTCTCACTGATTTGCTGTAGATGCCTCTGATACTGCTCTTGCTGGCACTCCACTTCCTCTTTTTTTTTTTAAAGAAAACACCGGACAGCTTCAGGCTCGATACTTTGACTTTGAGACGGCAGAGATAGAGTGTCAGTAACTCCAGGAGGTTGGCTGTCCGGTTCTGAATCAAAACACCGGTCGGTGGCCGAATGAGATTAAAAACGACTTTGCGACCGAGCTGAGAACTACACCTGCAACTAAGCACACGCTCGACGGCCACTTGACACTTCGTTTGACGTTTTGCTTCCCACAACAAAGCAATGTTGCCAGTTACAACAGGTACACTTCACAGCCGTAGGAGGCAGATGGTGTTTTTAGCTGATCGATACACCATGGATAGGTTTCCTCGACATTGGTCTGCGCTCTGATGTAAACCTTTGGCAGTAAGGTGTGAAACTGGCGAGAAAGACCTTGGGGAAAAAATAAAAGAGTATGTTCTGACAGAAGACAACACGGATCGTCTTGCAAGAAATACTGTAGATTTTGGCATCACATTACAGGGATTTGGGCACCCTGAAGCAACATCTCCAGCGATTTCCAGAGTATTTGTGTGTCAGGTGACGAAGCACTCCATTGGTGAGTTACTTTGGTACCTATACGCACTCTTTGCACTGTTCGCACTTTTCTTTGCATCAGTGAATTATTCCCCAAATAAACAATCTATATTTAATGAAAATCTTCCGGAAACCTCCACAATGGAATAAAGGGCGTCCGTAGGGATTTCAAATTGTACACCTCCGCCATGTACCACATTCTTCGAGTGATGTAATTGTTGAAATTATGTCTTTGACTGTTGTGCTCGCTCAAGGTGTATCAAATTTCTTTCCTCGTAAAATTGCACGCGGAAAAGGAAATACGAGTGCTGTTCGTTACGTTGCCCATACACAGACGAAATTTCCTATCAGCCTTTAAACGGCTGGCAGAGTAGACACAGACAATGAAAAAAGCATCACTCCCGTCTCGAAACTGAAACAATAATCATTTTTGTCCTTTTCGTGCAACATCAGCCCTTTGAGTTATGCCACTGCAGCTTTTGCTCAATGCAGCACTTTGCCCGTTGCTGTCTATATATCCCGTGTAGACGGACCCTGTTATATTCCTCCTTTAATCTGGCTGCATCTGAAAAGGTGTGATAAATCAGCCCCGACCCCTTACCCCCCGAGTCTGCGATCGACTGAAACTATTAAATTGTCAAACATTATCAAGACAAATCTCGTGTCCCCGCTCGGTGGCAATTTTCCGTGTATTACCCCAGAGTCTCATTTTTCCATCAACTGCACCCACACCTCCGAGATTAACGACTTGTCAGCCAAATGCCTGTCCTAAATGAACAAAATACCCACTCGATTATTTTGAGCATTGAGTGGTTATTTCATTCCTTATCGTTGCTTTAGATGATTGTTTTTTTTCCTCCGCAAGTTGTTTTGTGTATCTTCAACTGGGCTTTCTGAGTATGCTTCCCATTTGCCATTATGAACTTTGATACTGGAAAGAGGTCTGACGCAGATTCTCATATTGATATTTCATTGAACTGTCCACGTGCTTTACATCATTATCACGTGACCTTATAAAAATGACGTCATTGCCGCTTGAACTAGCTACATGAGCAGAAACTGGGGACGTCGGTAGATTGTGGTTTGGTCCCCGACCTGCTAAATAGATCCCGCGTGTTTTCCATCTTGGTAACGGTAAACATCAACTACCGTTTTTTTTTTTTAAGACTGAGAGCGAGACTCGGGCATGTATCTTCTTATGTGAACTGTAATTCTCTCTGAAATCGTCTACATGCATGAATTTCAGTGCACAGTGGTTATGGATTATGTATGATCGATGACATACGGATATCATGTCTTGCAGGTAAAGCCACGATCGCTAGTGGCGTCGCAATGGCTTACCAGATATATGCGTTCCCGCAGACGAACAGTAACTACTCTGTTGCGCACTACCCAATCGACCTACTGGCCTTGTACGACCAGGAGGACGGTTACTACTACAACGAAACCTCTGAGCCCGGGGATCGGAGGGTCACTCCGCAGGTGCATGTATCAGCCAAGATCTTAGTAGGGATCACCTACTGTCTCATGATGACCGTCTGCGGCATCGGCAACCTGCTCCTCTGCTACGTCATCTACCGCTTCAGGCGCATGCGAACTACGACGAACCTGCTCATTGGCAACCTGGCCCTCTCAGACTTCCTGGTGGCTGTCATCTGCGCGCCCTTCAACTTCTACTTCTACATGTTCGAAAACTGGCCGTTCGGGGGCGCCCTATGTGTTGCGGTGGGCTACCTCAAAATCACGTCCCTGTACGTGTCAACTAACTCGTTGCTGGCCATCGCTATTGACAGGTGAGTTTATAAACTTACTTGTATACCAATTACCTGGCTGAAGCTGTAATTCACGCAACTCCAGTGTAATTTAATTAAGCCAAGAAGTGGCCTGAATGTTTCATCAAGGCAGGCCTTTAAGGTACCAATACACATACGTGAGCTAATACCAAATAACTGTTGGCAGTATTCCGCTTATTCCCTGGTCCTACGTTAACACGTGACAGGGTGCTTCACTAAAGGTAGGTATCCCAATCATCAGCAGGAAGAGTATCTGTTTAAGCTAGAACTTCATTTAACATGAAACGATAAGCGTAACCTTGAGATGGAAAGGTGTTAATTTCGGAGAGTTTCCAATACATTGACTTGAACGTCTTGTCTTTATGTTGCCATGTTGGCTTTTAACACTTCACGGAGATGACGTAAATGACAAATGAAAACATGGTCAGTTTTATGCCCGACCGAACGATTCAGAAGGATGACTCAAAATCAATACGCTTCCTATAAAATGTCAAATTTTACGATTAGTGTTCTCAACATTTGCGACAAATTACAACTTTGGAGATCTGTCGAGGTTAAGCCAACCTCGAGTCGATTGGTCAAGTTGGAATGACAGCCATTTCCGTGCAGATCCACCGCTTGTGAATCATTCAATACAGTATGCACGAAAACTATCAATATTCACCACTGAATCGCTATAACAACAACGAAATCTCCACATCCATGCGATGACTTCAGCTGAACTTTTATAACAACACTGTCGAGAGTAATCCGTCGATACACGTTGTAGGGGTGATAAACATAAACTTGGGAAAAAGCTTGCCTCAAAGGTACACATTGTAAATTCATAAAGAAATCGATAGATATTAATATATCTCGTTAACAGAATGCATTACATTAAGTCTTTTAACCCTTTTTGACAGATTAGCCTTAAAAACGGTGGAAAACTGCCCCCTATGTATTAAAGGAAACATGCCGTGGATATTCAGCACAACCTGCTTCCATGCATTATTATTATGTCACAACAACTTTCCGCGACATCGAGTACTTGTTCTCATGCTCTTTAAATCTGAAATAGTGACACGAAGGAGTTAATGATTCAGAGCGAATCACTCTGAGTTTAGATTGAATGAGTTTGAAAAAAAAAAAAGAACTCCGTCCATTTCGAGCAGAATTTTGATGTTGCTCTTCTTTGAATGACACCACGCTTTGGCTCATTCATGACCACGGAAATCTTCATTAACATAATATCCAAAATGTTACAATTTACCTCTTTTACTACTAAAAATTGGAGGAGGGAAGTTATTGAGGCATGTAAATAAAGCTGTCTGTCATGCGTCCAAATTATAAACATCCTATTACATGGTTCTTTTAAACTCTTCATTCTCACGAGTGATCGATTGGTGAGATCAATTCTGACAGTAGTTGGAGAAGTTCTTGTCGATCTATAAACGGTGAAAATAGCAAACCATTCAGCAACAGGCTCTGGCTCTCGAAAAGAGAGTGAAGAGGCCAGACGAACCCCAAAACTAGCTCGAGTACGGGAATCCAGTGGTGCCCCAGAACGATTTTGTTACGATGCTCGATAGCACTTGGCGTGCAGCGTCCTCACATGCAACACTGAAGGTTGACGTCATAGCGGACGCCCTGGCCCTTTTTATGTCGCATTGTGTAGGGTTGTATCTAGGGGTCAAGTATATCAAGGGAATTTCTTTGCAACCTCACATTGTTTGTCTTCGTTCTCTCTCCACTTCTCATTCCAAAACCGAAAAACCAGCGAAAACCAAACTCCCGGGCAACGAATAAAGAAGCAAACGACAGGATCGCACAACCTCGAGAACCGATTTGCGAAATTATTGCCTAGGGGCGAACAATCAGACGAGCAAATATTTATGACGAACCGCTACAACTTTTATACCTGCGCCACACAGTACCAAAACCTAAATTGGCTGGCTTTATTTCCTGCCTTTTGTTGACGCAGATAGTGAAACAAGGCCGTGTTTATTGTTGCCCATGCTCTGGTTAATAAGAGTGTGAGGTTTGGCCTTTATTTGAGACTGTCTCCTTGGTTTGATTGCCTTGTTGGCATAAGTAGCGATAATTTGCTGGGCTCCTCGAAAAATTAAGACAGGCACGCTTCGGGCAATAATTGCAGTACACGTAACCCCGCGATGGGAGTTCCGTCGTCAGTCTGTTTAAGTTACTGCTTGATGGCATTTAGGTAAAAGAAAAGATTTTGTTAGCAAATGGGCAACACAAATATATTTCTTTTCAACCTAATGACTGGGCGAAATGGAGGAACTTTGAACTTGTTTGATGAGAGGCTTAATTGTGGACTCCTCTCTTTTCTTCTGCAACTCTCGTGACAGTCTGTTGAATTCTAAGTTTCGTGTAGTAAAGTGTTTTTATTAGCGAAATCATTGGACAAGTTTGTTCGTTTTCTTCCTAAAATACTCTCCCTCAAATGAAATGTTAAACAAGAATAACCACACTGCTCACTTCCCTCAATAACCTTATTGCTCCTGGGCCAGGAAAGGCTACATTCTCCAACTGTATACTTCGTCTACGTTCTTAATATCGGCAGTCACAGACTCTTCAAGTTGTCTCGTGTAACGTTTCCAAATTGTGCTCATAAACATCCTCCAATGCCTACTTCCAAAGCAGCACAGCACAATTCTGCACGGGTTGGAACAGTGAATAGAAAGCCACCGCAGGCAAAGCGCCAATCAAAATGGAGTGCGTGGGGCGCTTCACAGAGGCACCTGTGTTGTATTCAGCGTTCACGTTCACCCACTCGTCCACACTTGATTAACGCTCAGCATTTAAAGAGTGCACGAGAGAAGGGTCACTGACAAAAAGAGAAATAGAGGTAGTTCCCCTGTGATAAGCAGAACTATTACCATTTGCCTCTTTTACGTCACTTGCATTGAAGATTTCTGGCTTTTACGTCATATCTTTAGGTTGACATCTTACAACCAAAATACGATACCGACAGGGTATCGGAGATGTTTCAATATTGTTTGTACGTAGCGTACTGAGCCCTCTCTTAAGCCATAGGGCCAAGTTGGAATTTTTAATCCCCTGAGTTTTGACCTAGTTATTTGTATTTGTATTCACAAATTTGACTAAGTTATGCACTCCACCCATCAAACTTTACTGTGTCATGAACGAAGATCTCAAAATAAAAGAGTACATTTTGTGATTTCGACGCAAGGCTTCGCGACATCAAGATTTTAAGCATGGAGGAATAAGAACGCGTCTTCCTCCATGGTTTAAGTGCCATTTACAAGCTCATTTCCAGCTGTGTCTCGACAACGTCACTTAATCATATATCTTAATTCATTTATTCATATATTTTATTTTTATTTATTTATTTTCTTTAGCTCTCAATAATTTCAATAAACATGAAACATACCTGCATTTTTTTTAGTTAATGACAATACATGTAATCAACTATTTCCAAGAGCACTTATTCTACCTAGAAAAGAAATGTCCAAGCTATTGAGAAATATTTTTGAAAACAAATGAAATGGTGTCAGCAATTACTAAAACAATATTTCGCATATGTATTTACGCCTATACGCTTGCATATTTACGCAGGTGGAAACGCTTGATTTCTTAACGTTTTGTATGCATTAGCCGTACCTTTTCATGAAAGTTCAATCCTCGAAGCGTGTGTGATGAGTATTAGCTGTATTCAAAGTAGCTGAAAAAGAAGAGTAAGGGGCCTACCTGTTAGCCGTTGGCCTCGTCCAGTTCATTACTTCGGGCAATTCACAATCTCTGTTCTTCGGATAAAATTGGGTGTATTTTGACCACTCGCCAAAGTCCCACGGGACTTTCCTCTTAACCGGCGTCCTCATCGGTTGATTGCAGTTGGTCATTTATAACGACTAATTCTCCTGGCTCGAGACGACAGGTGGTTTTCGATCCCTTGCGTTTTCGTCTTTCGCGCTTCCGCCAGAAACTATCGATTCAAACCATCAGAGTGGCAGATGACGAGTATTCTTGCGGGTTTCGACCCTTTTTACCACCTGTTGTTTCCCGTCCTTCCAAAGAGAGCTGGAAACACAAGCTTGTACATCGTCATCCTGCGAATGTCAAGAATGCGTTCCTTTTAATGCACCGCTATTGGCAGGAACATGTTCACAGTGGCCAACATTTTGTTGGCAACGCACTTTAGAAAGATAGGGGTATAACAGCCAAAAAATAAAGTCGTGAGGAGGAAATAGCCCCCGAAGGAACAAATAGATTTGCTTAAGACAATCGTCTTGAAGTGAAGCGCAAATTTTCTTTTGTTGCAGTAGCCATAACCTAAGTATTGTCGTCACAATGAAAGAAGCCAGGTTGCACACCGTACCAGATTCAGCTGGCTTTCATTTTCTATAGCTTAAGAATCATTGATCTCTTGCGATTGTCAAGGTACTTAAAGGTTAACTGTTTGTTAATGGCATGATATTAAATCCTGTTCCATAGATTTCTCCTCAGCTACCGATCAAAAGTTGTTTCTCCGAAGTCACCTTTTCGTTGAGGTTGGTTCAACAAGTCGGTGAAGGGTTGAACCTAATTCAACCACAAGATTGTCCTTAATGTGGGTTCCTGTAAAGGTCATGTAACAAATTTATTAAAGTACTTACGGAAGCTCAACATTTCTCCCTAAATTTCTTCTACAAACACATAATTGCCAAAACAGACTATATTAGGGACGGTGATTCAAGAATCATAGAGCAACATATCTCAAAACATAGAAAATGTAAACCCTACAGCTTGCAATTTCGTTCGTGTTTGAACGTAACGAAGACGAAGAATAATGATTGCATATGTAGTTTCAAGTGCAAAGACTTTTTCCACTTTGGCTTGTCCAAGCATACAATATTGGCTTTGTGTTAAATCCTCTATGACTAAAAACTCTGGCGCACTCACAATGTTGCTGCAAAGCATCTTTCGTTAGGTGTAAAGATTATAAAAGAATTGTATACTTTCAGAAGCTCTACACTCGGACAACAGTGGGTACACAAGTAGCTGCTACCAAATCTATTCGTCCGTCCTCCACCGCTCTTAAAGGGCGCTTGTAAAGGGACACAAAGGGCTCAGATATTTCCATTTCTATAAATGATTTCCATCATATTGAATTGCAAAAGATGCGTTGTTTATTACGTTATGTAATCTTGTTTCTTTGTACCTTTGGGCAGTACTGAAGAAATGTTAAGACGTACACGTACACGCACCCAGCTTTGTGTTATGTTCTTCCTGTCCAATTAAGTGCGTGCACAATCATTACTCGTGTGTCGCACTCAGAATAATAACCGAGTTGCTGTGTAAGTGAATTCTATCCAATGATCGCTCGAGACAATCGTCATGTTTCCGGAAATAGCTGGTTTCCACAGCTCCCAGTAAAAATAGAGTCTGGGCGAACGCCGACATTAATGCCAAGGCTGACGCTCACGCTTCCATTTTCCGTTCACACGTGCCAGAAAAGTGTCACCAGGGCTTTCACACGAATTTTTGGATATCACCTTTGTATGAGACGTCAATGCACGTAGCCTCAGACGGTCAGACATCTCTCTGGATAACTCAGTGTATCATTTCAGTTTAGATCTTGCTAAAACTGTTTCTGTTTGTGCTTGTGTTTTCCGTTTCTTGACGCGACCGTCAACCTTTTATCGCCTTCAACTGTAACGGAGGACGTACGGGACGAAAATTAGTAAATTGTCTTGTTTTTGTGGGGAGCGGGGAGATTAAATTCCACTATGGTGGCGAATGCATCATCTGGCGAGGTTGATTATGACTTGCAGTCTCACCATCTCAAAGCATCCACAAATTCTGAGAACTGCGGGATGGTATTTCCTAATTAACTCGGCTGTGGTCGGTGAGACCGATTGATTTCTGTTATAAGCCCTGAATATTTAGTGGCGATAAAACCAAGCATCCATGCGTGACATGTCTCTTGGGTGGAGATAATAAGGTTCTCGCACGTGGAATATTCCTTTTCTTTTCACTCTGTTTTAACAAGGTAAATCCGAAACTGTGGTTATTTTCTCGCCTATGTAGTCCTTTGTGTGCGTGTCTTGACCGTTCGGAGCTCGGAGATAAACCGGTAATGTATTCACATAGTTGTCAGGGTCCAGTGGGATAAGGTGTACTGTCATCGAAGCTCTACAATTCCTTTCATTACTTCAAAGTCTCGAATTCCATGGCGTGAACCAATACGTAACGCTAGATTTCTCTCCTTATCCTGAATTTGCCCTGTATCAGAGCTGCTTTGCCTTTTGGCCTGGCAATGCACTTCATGCCCCTCGGTATACACTGCACACGCGATGAAACACCTCGGCGGTAATAACACAGTCTAGATTTCTGTGATGGATTTGACATGCCTGGATTTCCCCATTCCAAAATGCAGATGTTACTCTACGTCTAAAAAGAGACAGCGGTGTATAACATTAGTCTGCCTTACTGTAAACAAAAATAAACATATCCCTGGCTTGAGAAAAATTACCAGGGTAATGCTTTTAATTTCCTGCTAGCAGCAGCTATTTTCACGACGTACGAGCAGGCAATGGTGAATTTTAACAGAGCAGAAGGCCAACGAACTCGACATCAGCCACCCCCTGGCTCGGGAGGGAAAACAGCCGATATAAGGAAAGTCATGCATTTTCGTCTACTCATTTCCTGGTTGTCTCTTTTGATTTACTTCACATTTTTTTTCCATACAGTGGTTCAAGCGTGACAGCGAAAGACGGAGATAACGCAGAACAATGGAACCATGTTGATTACTGGAAAGCGATTAGTCTGGCTCTCCACAACATTTAGAAAAAGAATGGCGCCGCTTAAGCGTTAGTTAGTCTTTCCTACAAGCCCAAAAGCAATTCGAATATATATGAAAAAACACACTGTTGTATCGCTAAATTTTCCTTTAAAAGTTGTAAATTTTCTTGCTGTAAATTTGATTTTGTTAAAAATTTTTGTTAAGTTAAAAAGCAGTCTAACACTTTCTGTACACTGGGCGTGGCTTGTGGTAGCTGATTCTTGAGGAAACCAGAAATGTTTTTGTTTTTGATTTTTTTTTCAGCCAATGCTTCAGTCAGTCAAATTTCTATCGTAGCCCAAAGTACGCGTCGTTCAAAGTGAGCCCGGCTGCGCAGTAAGAGAAATTGGAGTAAAAAGCTAAAATGCACGTTGCATTGAGAGTGTTACTAGCATTCATCATCAGATTTCCTGTAGCAGTGTTAGGTTTTGTATGGCATTCAATAACTTTGAACCTTCCCCCAAATAGTGTACCTAAATTTGAGCTCTGTTACTGAAAGTATCATAGAAATAAAAAATGCTGCGACGAAATTTGTTTTAAAGCTTTCCTTTAACAAGGTCAGGCTGTTATCGGTATACCTTTCTAAATCATGTTTCGAAGGATCAACACGATACCATAATCCTAGATTTGGTTCGAAACAATATTCTAATTAGATAAATCGAAGACGTGCTCGTATGAGGTTGTCATTCCTTAAATTGTACACA
The DNA here is from genome assembly GCF_054643075.1 of Acanthaster planci. NCBI lineage: Eukaryota > Metazoa > Echinodermata > Asteroidea > Valvatida > Acanthasteridae > Acanthaster > Acanthaster planci. The sequence goes on from NC_141787.1 coordinate 7,285,893, forward strand.
ACGATGTGCACGTAAATAATGCTGAATTGGAAGAGTGAGGGTATCAATAATGCTGTATGGCAACAGGATTTACAGAATATGATAGAAACAATGATCAAGAGCCTGAGTGGAATCCAACCCCCCCCGGGAAAAGTTTTTGCGATATCGCCACAGTGCATATTTTTCACCGTTTGAGCCTTTAGGAGTTATCAAAGTACATGTAACTCTTTGCAGTCGTTTTGACACCTTTTTTGTGAAAACCAGACGTACTGTTCTCGCGCAGCGCGCATTTTTCCGAAACAAGTCAGCTGAAAATGTTTACTTTTGCCACTGTCGTGCATGCTCAATCCACGCAGGCTGGCACGCACTGTGGCCATGAACTTCAAATGGCCGTAACGACAAACTGTATGTTTGACTGAATTCAAACCCCACAGTTGTAATCATAAGAGTGTCTGTACATGCAGGCTAAGTTTTTAAAAAACGACAATGGCATAGCCAGGTTCTTGCGGGAGAGTGGAATCCCCCTGGCTATGAGATGGGCCAAATTAACCCGGCTCGTTTAGGGTTAACGCCATTCTGAACCTTATCTTAATCGGTGCACTTAATTGGGAGTGGGGAGTTTTTAGGTTTCTGTGAAATATCGATTTTGTTTTCCCTTGAAAACAGTCCATTTCCATTATATTCGTCAGTGCTCACCAGGGGGATTAAAACAATTGCAAACGTATAGCCGCCTGCAAAGTAGATGTCGCTCTCTGCTCTCCGGTTATAGACCGAGTTACACGCCATGCCATTGATTTGAATCCACTCAGAAGAGGGGAAAAACAAGAAGGGCTGCTTTGACCGCATGGGTTTTGCTTCTTTTGTCGCGCCACCAGGCCAAGGAGGCAATTAGTTATGACATTTATCAAGTGGTTGGCCAAGGAGGAAGGTATTAATCTTTCTCGTCCATATGTATTTGACAACCTGCGGTCTCACCAAAAAGAATGCTTTACGTTCTCTTAGGCGGGTAACTTCAAACATCAATGTTTCCGCTAGTTCAGTTTTTGTACCACAGCTTGATTGTTTAGAATACATGTAATTTGTAATTTTTACTTTACTTAATTTGTAACTTTCACTTATTTTTTTTATTTTGTTTTGTTTTGTTTTATTTTCAAGCTAAGAGCGTTGTAATACGGGCGATTCACAAAAGTGCACCTCCAAGAGTTTGCAATGCATTGGCCAATAATAATGCGTGAAATCTGTCGACCTAATGCGCATTTGGAAAGGGTTGACAGATTTCGCGTATATTGTGATTGGTCAACGCGTTGCAAACTCTTGGAGGCGCACTATTGTGAATCGCCCGTATTGTGCTCCTGCACCTGAATAATCTACGATCATCAGTGCAATTTTTTATGGTTGACACAATCCACTGAATCCACTGAATTTCTATCTTTGAATTAAAGAATTAACTACCGGGACCTAAGTTTCTCGAGTTGTGCTTATGATTACAGTATCTCTGTGAATTTTCAACCAGTCATCCTCGTGCGTCACCAGTACTTTTGTTGAGCGGACTGATAAAAAAGATCTACACGTAGCGCGGCAGTGTAAGGCACCATGCGTGCTTTTACACGATGCAGTCGAATTAATTTACTTAACAACTGTTTAAGAATAGAATGTTGCCATGTAAGGTTTTAACAACCTTCTAATCTAATGGGCATTCAGACGCCATACACACTTGGGAATTAGCTGAGGAAATAATTCGTTTCAGGAAATCAAAGTCGAGATCGTGCATAATTCAAAACTTTTTCTTGCTTGTGCAATAGGTCTCATGTGAGTAATATGGGATATTTTGTTAATGACAAGTAGGTTTGTATTACGAGCGTGAGGTGACGTTCCATCACACGTTACCTCTAGTGCTTCATGCAGCATTTATACAGCCGGCGCCTCACGCGTTTTTGTCATTACCACACGTCAACGCAGGGTAGCTTGCTGCATTGAGACTGTAATATCATATCAACATTCATGCGCAATTATGTGTGTTATCTTGACCCGTAGTGCTATGGCAGGCACTACGAAGTGTCAACTCAGATTGTGTTCATTTCTACACCACAGTTTTGTGCAGTGTAGCTACGTGGCAAATCCTGGTTGGAAAAAGCCTTGAGAACATGTTAGGGCCTACTGCCATGCATTTAACGTAATTGTTCTTTTTTTTAAATTGAGCAACCTATATAGCATTTGCTTTGTTCACTGTTTTATGTGTCGGTACCAATTCTATCTACGGAGACGCCATACCTATAGCAGCTCATTTAAAGTACAGTAACCGTTAAATTAAAACAGGTTTTCATGGAATACGAAAGATTGACACATGAATCGCTCTTGATTAATGGCCGTCTGCACCTGGTCTTCCTCCTCGAATGGTGCATGACGCATTGGCTCCAGTTTTACTGACATTCTGCTGTCGACCACGCCCAAATGTCAATTTTGCTGGTAATAATCTCCTGCCTACGCTGCTGTCGTCAGACTAAGGCGTGGAGGCAGAGACAAATTGCTTTTCCTACAACTAAGATTATGTGCAAACTCAAAGCCAGTATTGCTGTCCGTTGTTTACCTCCGGCGCTCGCCCACAGCACTTGGCCCCGCTGAGATTACTAATCAATAAGGGACCTTGGCTCGCCTCCTCGATCAATATCGCCGGCTGGCCAACTGTACTGGACTGTCATTGATCCAGCCATGTTCTGGCACATGGAACCTTGCGTTGTGATCAGCTGGCCGTGTTTTTTTTAATTAGAGCCCTGCATTTCTTGCCGGCAAGTGACGGGGCGAAACCGCAGCTGGCAATGTAAAAGGCGACGACAGGATGCGGGCAGGTACCCTACGGGAAACTGCAAGAATTATACTAGCTCTGCAATGCAAAGAATAATTGAAATCAAACAACATCATTCTGCGTTTGTAAAAGAGGCCTAGTTAGTCTCCTGATAGTTTTAGATCGAGCCAGCCGATGCTGACGTAAACAGTGTCAGAGGATTTCCGGGTGTTTCCCCGACATTATCAAGGATAATCTCTGCGAATGAAAACAAAACTTGACCTGCTGCTCATCTTGTAACGGCTTACAATAGACCGATTGCGCGCTATGTCACGTGATCTATAGTGGGTAACACGGACGTATATAAAAACCTGAACTTGCAACGCCTTTGTATGAAAAAGAAGCCAAACAGTGGCCATTTTACCGAGCCGACTACAAATGCGTGGGTTGGCTCCCTTCTACTGACGTCAGGAAGAACAAAGGCAGGCATTGCCAGGAAAGCTTTGTATTCGGCTGGGTAAAATGGCCGCGAGTGGATTCAATGATCTCTATAAGCTGATTAAGGGCATTGCTAGTCTAGATTTTATTTTACCCGTTCGTGGTATTAAATAGCAACAAAACGGCTTCCCCCTACAGCAACATGTTTCATAGGTATCATTTACCAAAAATTAAGCCGACGATATATACTCAGACAAGTGATGTGCTGGGTACTATATCGGCTGAATTTTTGGTAAACAACACTTAACCCTAACCCCCAGGCCCGTGTATGTAAAATCATATTGAAATCGGAGGTTCTTGGACTGTTAGCTACAGCACACTTTGCTATGGGTGTAATACCACCTATAGGTCACGTGACGTAGCACATTTGGATATAGATCCAAACTTTGAACATGAAAACAGTTAAACTGAACAGTGCCTCCCCTGATTTACACCACAGGAACAGTGCCCTCACTTGTCTGGAAAAGCTTGGACGATTTTTAATGTTAAAAGCATTGCACTGTCAATACACATAATTCCAAAAGGCTTTCAAAGTTTTCATACTTTGATCCAGTGTTGTACGACTCGATTCCAGGACTCGGACTCGATTCGGACTCCAATCACATTTTTCATGACTCGGACTCAACTCGAACCACATTGAATAATGACTCGGACTCGACCACGATGACTCAGACTTGTGCTTAGAATGATTGGCTGAACAACTTAATTCATGACTTGTGACCTCGTGACTTGGTCTCGAGGTTTGTGACTCGTGACTTGGACTCGGACTCGACATTGATGACTTGACTACAACACTGCATTGATCGAGAGTATAACGGTTTACAAAAGCCGAATCTAATAAGAAAACCTGATTTCTGGGAGCTTTTACTGACAGTAGGGAAAAATAAGCAACCCGCTAGATTGATCTTCAAGTTCGCTACATGAAAGCGTTGTCTTACGACGCAAGAGCTGGGTATGATGCCTACTTTGAATAGTGTTTTGCATGATGTAATTGCAACATGAATTCGGGATATGCTTCCCAAATACCATTGGGATAGCTATGGTTGAAAACATTCCATTTCAAAGAGAAAACAACACAAAGTTCCAAATATGCTGCTTGTCATATTAGAGTTGAAAATTAAGTCCAGCATTGCACTTTCATGTATTTTGACTTGGTATGAAATTAATTTGTATTGCCTGAGTAGCCTGATAGACTAAGCCGAGAATGGAAAACAGTCAAGTCATGAATTCGTAACACATCTGAATAATGTTTGCATCGGTAGAATAATGCTAGTTGAAATTGTCTTGAGAGAGGATAAAACAGAAAAAGACTTAACTCCACTGAACCATCTCGAGTTACCGATAACGTATCTTTGGTCAATTAATTTTACACAGTTTTGTTATATTTGTTTACTTGAGCTCAAAACAAAGCTGATTGTAACTGACCTGGTCATTCCCCACAGCAGACACTCGTGTGTTAGTCTGTTAGTACTAGTTAGTCTGTTAGTGTTAGTACTTACAAAACTTTATTTTCAAAACATGAAATTTCCACACGTCATTCTACTATCTCAATTGTTCCATTCTTCCTTTTTGGGAATGACACAGTTAAAATCGTTTCAATTTGATTTGAAGGTTTGAAGTGTGTCAATTACTTAGTCCGTAGTGCAGCGTAAAAACCTGATAAGATTATGCGTTCATCCAGGAACCGCAGAGGTAGGCCCTACTGTCTGCTGTCCCGGTCGTTGCAATCAATCGACATTGTTGCTACACTCTAGATAAATAGATACTACATCTGCAGCTACATAATATGCACCAATCAATCACCTAGACTACCTTGTACTCGACCGATAAATCATTGACTTGCAACTTGTTCCACAGCAATGATTAACCTTTTGCTGTAGTTTGCAGTGTTACATTTGTAAAAGCGTTTCGTTTGTTGTATGTAGCCAAGGAATACGACCAAATGTACATGTATTTCTCACAAAACAATTCCACGCTGTGCTGCGGAGTGTAATACTTTTATACTCCCGGAGTTTTACTTTTAAACGTTGTTGAGTGATGTTAGGACTATCATTGGCAATGTTACAAAATGGAACAGGAAGACTTGTTCAGTGCCCACGAGTGTCCCCTTTTCCTGGTATCGAATATTTGCATCCTGTGTTGGGAGACGGCAAAAGCCAAGGTTATGGGCTGAAGCGAACAACCTGATGCGGTTTTCAATAATATGCTGGAAATTCTATCTTACCCGTGGCCATCCTTTGTTTACCATAAAGTGAATGTAATTTCTTCTCATAATAAGGTGAAAAAAATGACAATTGTCAAAGAGTTGAGAAGTACCACTGCATCAAATATTGATCTAGAGTAATTTTAATCAAGTCTAACGTAGGTTATCAAAGTTTTGTGACAAAAATAGACACGTAAATATTGACCTGGACCAGACCCATTAGATTCGATTTCCTTGAGGATCAAAACAACAAACATGCTTCATTGGTTGCACTACCACACAACCTGGTCATAGACGGATACACCAAATTACTGGAAGCAAAATCAATTTGGCGTAAAACCAGACGCACTCATAATAAAGGTTGGGCTTCTTCGAGTGGCGTTTAAGTGCCCTGGGGCCTTGGCAAGGCCTAGTTTGCTTGAATGCCAGCTAAATGTGTTGAACAACTTGGATTGGCTACATCGCGGTAGTCTGCGCCGCGCCACTCTTAGCAAGCAATAGATAGGGCTCGGGCGCTTGGAGTTCTCAAGATACAGAAATACGAAGTCTTCCCTGATATTTGATCGCTCCTTAAAGAGGACTGTGTTTATACAGATCCATCTTGATTGTTGACAGTCCTTATCTAAGAAGGTAAGGACTCCGGTTTTGCGGACTGCGCAGTTGAATATCCTGATGACATCACTAGTGCGGCGTCATTGAATATTTGATGCTGTGTATACTTATCGATAAAAAATCCTCTTTTGGTGTTGCACATTAAGTTTTACCATATATTATTGACGCATTCAATAACATTTGATTTTTTCATATACGTTTTATATGGCTACAGCCATGTTAGCAGTAGCAGTAATGCAACTGATTTTTTTCCAACAAAAAAGCGTCAATGAAGCGGTTCAACCGTAGGCATGGTGTAGCCAGCAATGTTAACTAAATATCATGCAGGAAGACCCTAAGCCCTTGAAGAATAAAATGCATTAACTACCGAAACATTGTCCAGCCAGATGTGCCTTGTATGTGGTGAGCGAGTCATTCAATTCGAACGACTTCAACTTGTCACAGATGAGCCACTTACAAATCAGGCTCCCCCGCGTCTTGTATTGTAATAATGCCTCATCAAATTGAGGGATGGACAGTTTGGAGTTAAATAAACGAAATGATCTGAAAACAGGTGCGTGAACTCGGCTTAGTCTGATGATATAGAACTCGTGTGCAGCCCCGGATGACAGTTCGGTAGAGATTCGTGGCACGATTATACATGCCTTATAACTTGGATGTTACTGTTGTACATTAACTGAGGTTGCCATTTGATGAAAACCGTGGACGGAGAGAACCCACCCCCCCCCTCATCGCCTTTGTGTTGGTAATTGTTATACTGGTATCTCAGGAATTCTTGTCAGACAATCTAGAGGGAATGTGTTAAGTAACAATAGGCTGGAGTGTGTATAGGGATTGGACTTGTTGGGGGGATACCTCTCTGTCCCATTTCGTGCCTGGTATAGAGGTTGCAGTGGCTTTCAATCAGAATTGCACACTACGTTTTCTCCCTTATCTGATTACTCAGTTGTAATCGTATCTTTGGGGATTTTGATCATTTCTGTTCTATTTTTTTCCAGTATCCCTTCTTCCTTTGTGGAAAATTATACAGTTTTATTGTTTTGAAGGATTAAAAAACCTCATGAGGTTTAAGGTGTTATCGAACACCTCAAACCTTACCTTATTTGCAGAAGGTTATACAGGCTTGTTGGTTCCGGTTTTTTTGTCATCGCCATTTTGTTGTTATTTTACTCTGTAAACTGGGGGCGGAGTCCAAACTGAGGAATGTGGTCTTCACTTCATTTTCCAGGTAACTGTTACATGCGTAATCGATTTCTGTGTTGAATTTCTCTTGGATACTACACAACGAGCAGGTGACAAAATGATCCTGAAAAGCTAGGGGTTACACACCATATCGATTTGAGTTGATACATTTATTAACGTCAGCAGTCTCCGGCACATGTTACCCACAATCTCCAGATCCTGAGCTTTCACACTTGCTAAATACATTTACGTTATGGCATTTTGATTTTCAAAATCACCTAGACTTTTCAATTTCTTTGAAGGAATGGAAAATCTTAATGGAGTTTACCGTTGCAGTGTTTTTATTTATAACTCTTGATATTGAGCACTATAGCAATGGGTATTGTAAGGATTTTCTATGGGCACATGTGATGGTATACCATAGAACCTACAATGCTGTGGGACCCTCTCGGGATTATTTCGCGGATATTTCATTTTCCTCTATCTCACTCCTGGTCTGCGTCGGTCTTGTAGGTCTGCCGCTGCATGCCGTTAGTAATGAAAAACATGACCCCAATTACACTTGTTAAAGAAAACCAAATTCATGATTTGCGTTAAAGGATGTGAAATTTGAGCTCACATACCCTAGGCGATGCTACGCGAAGCATTCGTGCGCTGTCAGCAGAGAGACAGAACCTTCAGGCCTCTACTTTGTCGGTTGATATAAATAGCTTAAAACTGCAGTGGTATGGTCCTAAGAGGGACTTTCTGTTAGAGTGTCGGTTTGGGATGTGTGGTATGTGCAGTTATAGATGTTTGGTGGCATTATCCATCGCTGGAATACTGGCACACCATGTTAAACATTGTGGGTCCATCTTCGAAGTTTTTACTAAGTCATTATTCAGAATGGAGGTTCAAGAAAGATATGTAAACTTCTTGATCTTCAAAACTTTGTGGGATGCGTTTCGTTGTGGCTTTTTAAATTTAATGTACATTCGCAGTAAGTAACCCAAAACATCAAATCTTTGGGGCTTAAAGAAAGAAAACAGATTCCATACCAAAATATACATGTGTATGTTTGTATTTGTTTTAAATTTAAGACTTGGAGTTCCGTTAGAATCGTAGTTGAAGCCACATGGAGAAAATGACAGATTGTCTTGTCTCTGGCAGAGTACCATCAAAGTCGTGGAATTTCATCATATAAAAAATAAGGTTAAAACCACAATCCCCACCTACCGCCAATCGACAAATCAGCGGTTTCCTCGTGTTAAACTGAAAGCAATGCACCGCATTTTGTTTAATTAACTAAAAACCGCTAGAGCAAAGCACCTTTGCCCACATCAAATCAGGTTTGACGTTTTGAAACCAAGGACAAGCGTGTTACCTTCTTGAGGAAATCGGTCACGTCGATCTAAGCAAAGGAATGAAGATATAAAGATTTCCCGTCGGCTGCAGATTCCACTTGCTATGCTGAAGCTCTGTCCTTGCATGATCACGTCGTCCGGGGGGTGCTGGGCTGTAATTCTCCGGCAGAATTTCTCGCCATGTGCTTAAATGTTATCCTTGAGAGGCTGTCGTAGAAGGTGCAATCAACGGTGGGGGGAAATGTCTCCAACGAATGATTGATTTCTTTCAGGATGTGTCGACCTTCTTTCGTTCACAATCTCTCACTTCGCCACACCTGCGTTCCAGAAAAAGTGGACCTCATTGCATTTAGTCAGTTTTAATGTAACCCTGGAGCACCCCCAACATCCAAAGAAAATCCGTCTCATATAAAACATAACAGAGCCAACTGAACAAATGAAGACTGCACTAAATATCACTTTGCTCAAAAGTGCAGGATTGCTAACATTGCAAGAAGCCCAGAGTTTGTAACTGTTTGCATGCCACTTTATTTTACCTTTCTTCAAACGGTGAACTCTATCCTCAGTCGCAGATTCCTTCGCTGTTCACGAGACCGTTTATTAAAAGGAGTTGACATACAGGATATTGGCATGCCAACACCTTCCTTAAGTTAACACATAAATTACGCATATTCTACACTTATAAGATAAATCGAGGTGTTTCTTTGTTGTAAGGTTAAAAACGGAGCCGCCTTGGTTTAAAAATCGCACACACTCTCTCTCTCTTTGGCAGTTTTGTTGGTTTGATTTCTGTCGTTGTTTTAATTGATTTGTTTGTTTGTTTGTTTTGTTTTAGCTTTGAGGTTTTGCAGGTCGTGCAGTTTCTGAATTGAAGGTAGGCCTATCTATGGAAAGAATACCCAGAATGCACCCAAAGCCCTGAGCCCGGCATTAACAACACAAATAAACTGTTTCCCAGGTTTTGCCCCTTTGTGTATTAAATAAAAATTTTGTAGATATTCATGAATAGTCGGAGGTGGGAATTAAAAGTACTGAACTCTCTTGTTCTTCTAGCCTTGGGGTCTGTCCTTAATTAAACAACTCAACAGGATTGCGACAGCCAAGGCGATTAGCGTAACCAAACAATCTGATTATTTGCCGGAACCAAGCTCTGCCTTAACGTTTCGCTCAATTGACCGGGAAAGCGCGGATAGGACATCAACAGAACCCTGCCTGTTCACGACCCGCTCGGCTATCATTGCACTTGTATATCCGGGATGGCCGTGGGGCGTTCTAATCATCAAAGCAGTTCGCGCCTCTCTCTTGGGGTTTGGCTGGTTCCTGAAGACGGCCCGTCAGGATCAGTTCCTGCAGGTGATATCTTAATGCCCTTCGAAAAATATTCACTTTTTTTTGCTCAGGAAATGATGATGCAACCTCCAGGGCCGACGATTTCATTGTCAAACGTGTACAGTGCCGCATGCGTCTCCTTTGGGTCTGCATTCAGACACAAGGAGAATAATCTTGTCTGCCTTCTCACTCTATTTTGTAACACAGCCATGCAGTGGCGTAACTTCAGGGTGGGCGAGTGGGGGAGCAAGTGCAAATCCGTGCCCCTGGGTTCCCCCACCCCATTTGAAACTTCGAAATGTACGCAACTCATTTTCAAAGCCACAGTTCACTTGTTTTTAGTGCCCCCTCGAAACAAAAAATGTGCTTCCGAATGTGCCCCTTTAGGAAATGGCCGGTTCTCAAAAGGAGTTTGGATCTTTAAAAAGAATCTTGATATTGATATCAAAACGATATTACCTGCATGGTGTCATGCGCGGGCCCCTCGTAAAACTAAGCAATACGAAAGGATGATCAGACTGTTCTTTTTTGAATTGTCGACAATCGAGTAGTTGCGCCAGTAATTCCATACATACGGTGAGATATGCAGCGCTTTAATGATTGCACTTTTTTACAAGCTTGAGGAAAATCGAAGCCATTTCGATGCTGATACTTGTGAACGGTCCAACTGCCCACACAACTGGTCGTTTCTGTCCAATATAAAGGCCAGCGTTCATACTTTTGCGCGAAAGCAAAAACGAACGCGAATTTATGACGCTAGGGTTATTGCCTGAAAACCCACACAACTGCAACGGCACGGAGGCGAGTCATTCGCGTTACGAATTCGCATAAATTGAGCACATTTCAACTTGAGCGAAATTTTGCTGTAAATTTTTCGTGTTGTTAATTTCGCTTCGCTTTCGCCCGGCCTTAAGGTCATCGGGTCAGATTTCCCTCCTTCATGTGAGGTAGTTGAACTGTGTAGTTGAGTATATTTCTGGCCATGCGGCTTGTCTTTAAAGATTTTCCAAAAAAGCAGTCGGAGTTAAACCGTCGTGGGTAGGGTAGCTGCTCGTAGTGATCTCAAAACGTAACTCCTAAGATTCAGCCAATCAGTATTTAAATTATTTTTTTTTTCGCTGTAAGCCGAAGGTCCTGCTTTCTGTGCTGGTAGCCAGAAGACATTATCACCACCATGACCATGACGGCCGTACACATTAGGTAGACCACAAACTGCAGGGGCGGACGGGGGACAGGTGCATGCCCTGGGGAAATTGTGGGGGAAAATAAGAGAAAGGTGATTTTTTTTTGTCTATCCCGCTTATCTTGCGTCCACAAGCGTGTGAAAAGCACTGAAATGTAGCCTGAAATAGCCTCGACAGTCCAAAAAAGCTTAGGTAAAAAAATCCTAATGTTTTACCCTCCCCAGAAAAATGAATAAATAAATTGGCCCAAAGCAAACTTCGTTCCGAATTCGCCCTTGCAAAAGTACAATTGCATGTGCAATTCCTAACCGCAAGGGAAAAAAGTAGAATATCAATCAATTAAATCGAGCCAAGTTATTCAATTCCCGCGGTATATTATACAAAAAAAAAATGTTTGTTACACTCTTTCAACTTCAAGAAAGGAACACTTTGTAACAACGCACAATGTTGAGAGTAGGCCTAATATCTGGTTTTATAAAAGATTGTCTTATTTAACTCAATTGTTTATAGCATTAAGACAAATCCCTGTTTGCACTACATTTGGCAACAATTTCTGTCCGAAAAATTTGCTACTCTCTCATTGAATAATTAATTGTTTCCCATTAACGCTCTGGGGCAGAATTTTGCTTGTGTTTACAGTTAATTAATCTTAACCCAAGTTTTTAATACTGTGAAGTACTTAAAAGACTGATTATAGCATTTGTATAATGCTGTAATTTCGTGAAAACTACCCGTTAGCAAGCACGTAGCTTCCACCTTTTAAGGTTAGACTTAAGTTTTAGAGCAGGTTTATTTGGCTTATCTTCAGGTTTACATTTCTCTAAAAGTGATTTTTTTCACCTTAACGGAGATGCTTTGTTTACGACGAGGATTGGACACAAAAATGTCAAAGTGGGTCAGCAGAGGAGAGTTTTACGGGACACTGAAGCATGGGACGTTCACGCCGTATGCCCGATAAAGCTAGATTAACTGGATAGTAGAGATAGGGTTGAAACGCACTTTAAAAAAAAAATTGAATAGTAGCATAATTCTGCGCTGCTCTGCGTTGGAACAGTAACAGAAATTAAGTAGCTTCGAGGCCCGTATTAGAGAGCATTACGACCCTTGACTATCGAATCTGGAAAGGGAAACGGCAAAACAAATTCTAGCCGGCATGGACGGGATTTAGCTTGAACAAACGCTCCAAAATCCGCAGGGAAATCATCGTTAACCGCCTACTCCGCGTTGTTAGGACGTTTCGAGGAGCCTCGATTGCGGTGCATTATAGTTTCCACTTGCTGGGAATAGGCCTATTTCTGAATAAAGGACTGTCCTGGGAAAGTGGATTATCAAAGCTATTCTCAAGACATAGGCCCCTTGTAGTTTTGCAATTACCAGCTCCCCAAGCCTAATTCGAGTCTGGAAGTTCTAAGCAGGACAGTTTCGATAGACGATCGACAGCGCTAATTCCCGTTTTGTTGAATTACTGTATGTGCGCGCTGGGTTTAACTAGAGAAAATTAAATGGTTTTGGATAGATGCTCAGCCAGTTCAGTCACTGAAATTTGATACATATACATGGCTATATGTACGTTCATGTTTAAAACGTTGCTTGGGCATTTTATCGATGAAAGGTTAAGTATTTTGTATTATTTTTTGGTAATTTAAGACAGCTTGGGTCGAAAATCTGTAATATCCGCAGTTCACAGAATTACGCTGTTGTGGTGTCAGAAAAAAATGTAAGGTAAAAGACAAAAAAAGAGGTTTTCACAGCACAAGTTGCCACCGCACTACGACAAAAGGCGTGACAAGAGTACTTTTGTGTGCAATTTGATGCCAAATCGAAGATATTTTTTTTTTAAATTTCAATTAGCATTTATCAAGCGAAAGATCGATGACGGAAAAAAACATCATACATACGTTTTCACTGATTTATTAGTTTGCCAGCAATTGTAAAATCTTCAATCCAAACAGTTTCATCAGACTATATAATATGCTTACAGTTTCGTATTATCGCGGATGAGAATCGTCCAACCGTGAAGGTTTTGGCCGCTCAGCTGTTACTTCAGTGGCGTGTTCTTTTGTTGAAAGTTATACGACCAGGTCAAGAAACTGTGCAGAGCCTGTATGGCCAACAGATATTACAATATCGAGAGGTAAGACGGGTTATGACGGCTCTTTAATTTGTAATTTTCGTCTCCCGCTGCCGGCCGCGTCCTCTTGGAATTTTGCTCTTCTTGTGGTTATTACCCGGCTAATGCACAGATTTAATCCCCCACATTCGGAGGGCTGAGCCTCTAAACTCCACATACATCAAATGTAATCACGGATACTACTTTCCGTGAACCGTGTAAGTATCACAGTCGTCCCAATCAGTAAATATCATTAGTTGTGCGGGGAGGGCGAGTATGAACCAATTCGTCGGAGGGAGGGGACGCTTCCTGATTCTGAGCGATAACCAAATCCGAACTCACATTGGAGGTTTTCTATCCCATAGATTGTATCGTACCTGACGGAGTGGTGGTATTCTTTTCTTGTCGGGTAAGAGGGGAGTCTATAGCGACGTTGTGCCGATTCAAACCGTACCGCTAAGCCGCCAGCATCAGATAACCGCTCAACAGACCGAGCCCGCCGGCTAAACCACTCACCGTTACATTTATCAACCCCGTGCCATGCAAATAAGTTTTTGTGCCTCGACAGCAACATTTATTTGCCTGGGTATTTGGCCTGCGTGCCTCATATCAACGAGAGATATCGGTAGAAAAAGCAAACAACGCCAATGATAAATTTATTCCAAATTGCACCAATGAATCGGATGTGGACTTATAGTGGCAAAACCATACCATCTATCGAACTCACCTTTTATTGCAGCTCAAACGGACTAAACAAGGCATCAAAACACAACAAGATGTTTAAAATACAAAGCCTCCGGGAATAAACTAACATGTTTTTGTTACTATTGCGGCGAGGGTTCAAATTTAGGAGTTAAAAAATTCATAAATACCTCAGACAGTTTCCCTATTCAACAACATGCAACTTGACCATGTGTTAAAATGCCTCCTGAGAAGCGATAATGCCCGCTGCGTAGAGTACGCGCTGGCATCTGGATATGAGACAGTTTAATCGACTTTGATTGGTCAAGAGTTTGTGTGCACGCTGCGGGCGCCAAGCGCGCGCCAAGTCCACAAGGATTGTTTTAAACAACTTGCACAAGTAATGTACCATAAAATGGACGGGGTTGATCGGGAAAATGAAAGTAAAATCCTAGAACAAACGCTTTGGAAATTCCGAAATATTGACTTCATTTGACTCTCTGACTAAAAAAAAGATAATTATGAATGGGAATAAATTTATGTGCTTGGCCGATCTTAAAAAGAAGATTAACGTTTAAGACCGACTGAGGACACTGAACGCTGATAATGCCTTCGTCTACGGTTCGGGCATTAGTCGTGTCCAATTTCCTGAGCCGTAGTCTTAAACGCACTGCCAAGCACATTCTGTTTTCCTTCCTCCATGGTGTAACGTGTATATATACAGCGGACTTAGGCAGTATTTTGTCGGAATTTGCTACGTCAGGTGAAATGAGCTCGATGCAAATTCGCCAAAGTTGCCGACGTTTCAGCTGCAGCCAACTTCCCTTTAAATGTTCTATGACGTTACATGCCCTTCGTTTTTGCATGTATCTGAATCACAAACCACAGCCAATACATTCTAAAATGCAGACTCATTTGGAGTAATGAAGGGATAGAGGAGGTACGAGTGGATGATTCGAATATTCGCATTCAATCCATTTAAAAATATTTGAATATATATTTTCGAAATCGAATATTCAGAGGTGAAAATCAACGAGATGGAATAGGGAACAACTTAATGATTTTGTTACAAAATTACACTCTAAAAAAGCTTTTCAAAGCGCTTCAAGTCCAAATATTTCTTTTCGTCAAGTTTTTTGCTTTTAACCTTTGGTGCCAATATAAAATTAGTTTCTGCTTTCGTGCAAATTTGGTACAACCCTATTTCATCGAATGGATGGTCGAATATTCCTATAAGCTTGCAGTTACTAGGCTTTGCTTTGTGAGTTAAACACATGATCGAGCCTTGCAACCTTAGGATGCATTTCAGTCCTGAACAGAACCATTTCAATTGCAATACTCAAGGCACGTTAACCAGGTTTTCGTATAATTTAATTATTGTTAGAGCCTCCAGGCGTCACCAACCCACTTCTCCCGCACTTCCTTCCCAATTTCCGAACAAAATTGGTGCAGGGGCGGTTTTCTGGGGACGAACTTATACTCGCACTGATGAATTGGCGAAGCACGGCGGGCGTGTAGTTCCTTGACATATCGCCTTCTGCCAACGGGAAAGGTCGATAAAGACAACTTGAACATTTGCTTTGACAAAGTGACGACGCAACGAGGCGCTCATGTTTCTCCTGCCGAGGTGTGAATTGACATCCACTCTACACATGCCCGGAGCAAAAATATTCAGCCCAGACTCTGAAACGCGCTGCCAATGGCCTTTGGGGAACGGGAACATTATAGTATGCGAGAACATCGTGATGGCGCTAATGTGTAGCCGATATCCATCGCGATCTAGTTAGAGGTACATGCTCTGGGAGTGCAAATTTGCACATCCCTTTACATTAATAGTTACTATCGCAGTTCTCGTGACTGCTGCAGTAAGTCTATTTATTGTCAGATTAGGTCACAACTGCAGTCGTCAGTGGATTGACGACTCAAACGAAGGTGCACCATTTGGATGCTTAGATAACCTTCAGCTTCATCATTATATTATACCAAAAACATGCATTTTAAATATCTTCCGTTTCCTTTCACAGGGCATTCAGCTAAGACGCCATGAAAGCACTTTAACTACATTTGTATACCACACGACCATCATGCTTCATTGACGTCAACGCGCCTATAATTTTATTGGAAGTCATTTATCACTCCATAGCAGGTAAACGACGCGGATTACCGAAGGTGGGAGGCTATTGTCAACTCCCGTAACAAGTGTCGGCACAAGATCAGAGGATTTGTCAGGCAATGAGGGTATACACTCCGATCATGCGAGTGATACAGGGATTATTGGCCAGAACAGCGATAATTGTAAACATAAGACTGACGCACTCCTCAATTTTATGTCGAATGTTTAGGTTGAGATCGATCATTATGAAGCAGACGTACATGAAAACGGGGAGTCGCTGCATGTCCCAAATGAAGGGCCTATATACCTCGAAGGACCAAAAAGCAGGAGATGCCTCTGACGGCTTCTCGGAAATGCTGACTTCCTGGAGATATTCCCATCCGAATGATCGGATGCAGCAGGGCCGTGTTGTATATTTCCCCTTTTCCCCTCGGGAGAGGAAGTGATGTGTCAGGTGCCATGATCACTTCCGCCGGTGTGCAGATCCTCACACCCCAGTGGATATTGTTGTCTCCTCGTACGTGACGATTGCAAAACTCACCGCTTACACGTGTTATCCATAGCAATTAGGCCTTTTCTCGGGTGCTATCGCAGAACATGAATGGTGTACTCCAGATGTTCAATACATATGGTGAGACTTGTTTCATATGCATTCGTGCTCCAAATAAAAACAGCAGTTCGGAGATCATCCCCTCCTGGGGAATTTGCCAACCATCAATTGGAGTAGGCCTACTTTTTGCCTGTTTTACGAGTACAGTACACTGTATGTTAACCCTCCTGATTTGTGCTTTCTGACCGTTGAAACGGTTAGGCCCAACGCCTGAGGGAAGGGAATGTCTTTCACCCCACGGTCCTGGATGTCTGCTGGGATTCTGACGCAATTATGGTCTAGGCGACTTCTGGTCAAGACCCTCTTTCAACTCGTCCACGCAAAAATGTATTATATCTTTGCAGCTGATAAAGTAAGCAAGTAGCTTTTACCCGAACAAGAGATTTTCTAAAAATATATTTCAGGGTATATAACACGTGTCTTAACATAAGAGCTTCACTGTGTGATACTAGGTAATAGGTGTTCCTAAAGCGTCTAGAGCCAGCGCTGCCATTGTTAGTTCCTCTACGCATTTTGTAATGTATAACAAAAGAGCTTTAGTAGAATTTTGCCGCATTTCCTATCAATTTAAGAGCAGGGAGACTAGAGGTACGATTGAACACAAGAAAAAAAACACGAAAATACTGCCTGTTGGGTCTGGGAAAGTTGCTCCCAGGTGTAATATCATGTATTTGTCCTTATAAGTTAACGTACCTATAATTCTGGATCTCCTGCACAAGTCCTATGCAGTGGAACGTCTTGCCCCTGAGGTGTTGTGGAGGCAAAATTTGGTCTTCCTGCAGGATGCTGTTGGATATAACTGGATCAACTGGGAAATCCTTGGGGGATCATGGGAGGACGTCGCTGATTCTCAATGAGAAATTGCTGGTTTAGTAAATAGCCCGAGGTGGTAGCTTGAAATGCGACCTTGCTCTTGTTGATGCTACTTTCGTTGCTCAGAGAGGAGGGCTGAGGTCGTTTATCAAATAAATGCCTAACTGTATCAACAGGAGGCTTGTGGACACGCTTGTGCTCGCAGCTATAAAGGTAGCAAAGATGTGAAAACGAAAATCCCAGTTGACCTACTTTAATTCCTGTCAGGGTAGTACGATTTGTACGTGTTCAAGGGGTAAGCATGTTTACCCCTCTTCGTGAAAATGAAAAATGCAGTTATCGAATGTCTATCTCTGGCACCGTTAAATGTAAATTTGATACTAATGATGTTGGTCTTTTAGAAGCATGTCAAATGTTTAAGTACGATGTTTTAAAGCAAAATAGTCACAAAAATCGAAATAAAAATAATTGTGATATTTGACATACGCTTTTCTTAGTGGAAACAGTGACGATAAGATTTACCCTTTCGTTCATCAACACCTTCGGCATGTCTTCCTCCCCTATCAACACAAATTTCACAGTGACAGTGTGTTTCTTAGAAAGCTTTTTTCAGCCCTGTTGGATATTAGGGCAAGACGCTGACTTCGTTCACCATGTGGGCTCATGGGCCATACAACGGCTACATCAAGTGGACGACTTAAATATACTGATCTTCCAATGTCCCCACAGGAAATAATCGCCGGGTGTAAGATCAGATTACCTAGGTGACTACTCTACTGCTTGATGGAGGGCAATCACTCTATCTTCGAAGAGTCCCCTCAGTCGATCTAGGATCTAGGGTAGCGTTAAGGCTATAAGCTGGGGCACCGTCCCGCACCAACCACTGACGTCTGAGGACACCAGAGCTCCGCTGTTCAAAAAGGTACCTGAGCTGAGGCGCAGTATCATCGTTCGTCACGTGCGGCTGAGCAACAACTGTGCCCACGTTTGCAAGTACATTGTTTAGTTGACTTGGATGAATAATCCAACTTGAAAGTCATGATCTTGCTAGACCGCGATGTGTTGTGTTGGTAATGTTGCATTGTGTTGTGATGGTAATTTACCTATTCAAGATAAACTAGTCAAGCACACAGTGTTTGCACTTGCGCTTGCACGTGGTTGAAGCTGCCCGTAGATATAAGTGCGATCACCGAGGCGAAGACGGTCCACACGTGGTGGTATTGCTTCCATTTAGTACAATCCAGTCACGTGGGTGAGAAAGGTCTATAGCGCACACTTATTCCTGATTGAAGAAATACATTTAGAGCAGCAATGGAAAACTCATAAACTACCCATTCAGATGCAGCCATACTTACAGTGTTTAGTTTCCAAAATGTGGGACTGTTTTGATGATAACACAAGGTGTTCATTGAATCCAAAATGCCATTTTCGTCAATTTAGTCAGTTGGAAAAGCCATCCTTAACAAGTCAATTAATGTCTATAATTACGACAAAACACAGTTCAAAAAATAAGGCTTTAATCCGGGGGGTATTGTCACTTCGTGGACATTTTATTCACGAACAAACAAACAAACAAACAAACAAACAAACAAACAAACAAACAAACAAACAAACAAACAAACAAACAAACAAACAAACAAACAAACAAACAAACATTCGTACCTTGTATGCAAAATGGGGACCGACTGTTGGACACATTTTAAACCCATAAAGTGGGGACCAATTTGCAACCTGTCTGCAATCCCAGGACCGTTAAGAATCTCAACACAGATAAAGAGTTAATTGTGTTTAAATTAATACCTTGACCACAGAAAGAGAATATGCGTTTTTATGGCAGTGTTGCAGGCGCCACTCAAGCGCAAAGTTCTAGATCCTACTCCTAAGAGTAGAAAAAGCCAATAACACATTTAAAATCCTGAGACACTCATTGCTTATTACAATGTACGTGGAAGAAAAAATAAACCTGCCCTCACTGCATAAAGTTTTATGTTTACCATTTCAGAATAAACATGTACGCAAACAAACACGTATGTGTACCAGCTGCAATCCCGGGACCAAACAAACACGTACGTGTACCAGCTGCAATCCCGGGACCAAACAAACACGTATGTGTACCAGCTGCAATCCCGGGACCAAACAAACACGTACGTGTACCAGCTGCAATCCCGGGACCAAACAAACACGTACGTGTACCACCTGCAATCCCGGGACCAAACAAACACGTACGTGTACCAGCTGCAATCCCGGGACCAAACAAACACGTACGTGTACAAGCCGCAATCCCGGGACCAAACAAACACGTACGTGTACCAGCCGCAATCCCGGGACCAAACAAACACGTACGTGTACCAGCCGCAATCCCGGGACCAAACAAACTCGTACGTATACCAGCTGCAATCCCGGGACCAAACAAATACGTACGTGTACCAGCCGCAATCCCGGGACCAAACAAACACGTACGTGTACCAGCTGCAATCCCGGGACCAAAAAAACACGTACGTGTACCAGCCGCAATCCCGGGACCAAACAAACACGTACGTGTACCAGCTGCAATCCCGGGACCAAACAAACACGTACGTGTACCAGCCGCAATCCCGGGACCAAACAAACACGTATGTGTACCAGCCGCAATCCCGGGACCAAACAAACACGTACGTGTACCAGCTACAATCCCGGGACCAAACAAACACGTACGTGTACCAGCTACAATCCCGGGACCAAACAAACACGTACGTGTACCAGCTACAATCCCGGGACCAAACAAACACGTACGTGTACCAGCCACAATCCCGGGACCAAACAAACTCGTACGTGTACCAGCTACAATCCCGGGACCAAACATGAGTTAATTCCAAGTGTTATTCCTCTCCATGGCTATAATGTCGAATTGAGAGTGAGCGATGTACAGTCGTCTGTCACACGACCGTTTCAGGGAATGTTCAAATAGCATTGTTGCTGATCTGAGAGGATCATCCAATTTTCTGAGATCACATCATTAAAACAGAGGCATTTATTCCACATTATGACTTCACAATAACTGCTTGCAACCAGATTTTTTTTTCTGTATGTCTTTCGAACACTGACACAATTTGTAGGCAACAAACAACTGGATGGCAACTATAATGTCAAGTTTTCTTTGCTGTAGCACAATGCCTGACTTTTAATTTGAAATAACAATACACAAAGTACATTTTTCCGGACTTAATACTGGAAAAGCACAGGCGCCAGTATACTATTGTTTATGATTTATGGTAATTTGTTACGGTAAATCGTTGTCATTTATTGGACAGTAATTAACCATAAAACAACAGTATCATCTCATTTAATTGTATGTATACATTAGAACAGCAAGTTACAGTTTTCATTGATTTCAGGTTCATTCTACATATGCATTTAGGTATAAGTTCTATTGATAAAGGATTATCAAACTCATGTTAATTTTAACAGTTAAAATATAATTACGTATTTCAGATATGCAAACTTCATGTTTAGATGCCTTGGTCGCGTCGGAACCTTATTTACATTCCTAATGTGCACTGGCATGCCACATAATGTGCACTGTTTGGCTTCCATGGACAATCATGGATGGAATATGAACAAGTAAGATTTTTCATTTTTTTACGTTCAATTTATCGGTTTTAGGGAATGGTTCGCATTTACGTGTAAAAGTACTTACAAAAAGCACTAACATTTGTCAGACTAATGTCAAATAGCGAAAATTACTCGGCAAAAGTAGCATCGCTCCATTTGTGTCAATATGCAAATTGAGGACAAAGCTTATACCATTAAATATTACTGTTAATTATACAGTATTGTCCTACATTCACAAAAGCGCAGTAAATAGTGTAACAAACACGTTTATTTACTGTAAACTTTGTTAATAGTCGATTAATGTTAGAAAAATACAGTACAATACTACTCATTTAACCATATCATTTTACAGTGTAGACTGTGGCATCCCCCAACTACAACTTGGCTGTGGGCATAAAGAAACAACTACACAAAATACTTACACAGGATTCAAAAGTTAATACTGAATTTTGATCAGTACTTTCGGGAAGTTTCATGCCATGGCTAATGCTGGTGCGTTGACATGCCTCACGTACATGTAAGTTCGTCTTTGAGTCCCTGCTGGCCTTTACACGACATTATAATGTTAAAAAGTATCAATCAAAATAAACCCCCACATTTGAAGGAGTCAATCTACATACGCATTAAGATTCTTCGTAAAAGCTCAGTTTGATTTAACGTGACATCAACAGTAACACAGCCCAAATAGCAACATTAAGGACAACCATGAAAAAAAGGTTTCGATATAAATGGTAAAAACCAAACTCTGGCATGATATTTGTCAAGTACTCTACTCTCAGTTGCAAAAAACTTGAAGCATCAAGACATTGGCTATCGGCAAATTATAAACTTATATGTACCCAGCAACCATCAGAGACAAAAGTGCAACACCGTTTTTGTGGCACCAATTAAAAATTTTTATTGTGCATGAGGGATTGTGGCATTTTCCACACTTTGTCTAAAATTAAATCGTCCACAGAAGAAAAGAATTTGCGGTTTTACAGAATTGATGTTTCCAAAATGATGGTTGTAAATTTTCCCTATAATATCTTTCTACCTGATGGCAGGATCCAACAATTTTGTACAACATATTTACAATCAACAATGCAATGGTTGCATTGAAATTTTGTCCACATGAAGGAAATTTGGGGATTTTATCCTTTATGAAGAGCACTAGAGCCACTGAAACACCTCCAAACATATTTTAAAATCGTGGTTTAAATTACAACATTTACGCAGGCTTTGTTTAGCTAGAAATTACAGATTGCTGTTTTTTTTACAAGTTTCCTGGATACTGTAGTATTGCCCAAGAAACCTTTCCTTGTCCCAGATAAACGGGTAAAGTACATCATAGGAACCTTCAAAAGGCGTGCACGTAGTTGTTTTGAATTACAAATAAAAAAACTTTCAAGCAATTAATTCATTTTATGACTTCAGCCATTAAAGCTATTTTCAGACAGTTCTCCAGAGTTTAAGTGCGGACGTTTTTAACGGGTACAGAAATCTGTTTTCGCTAAAGCTAAATTAATGGTGGAGTGGAAAAATTCAACTCGATTTATTTTAATTAGTGTCTTATCTGAAAGAAATTAACTGTTGCGATGGGGTGCAGTGGAAATCACATCGTAAAAATGAAAGAAAAGTAAATAGTTTGCAGCTACCTAGAACTTATTTGTGAGTGCGACGGGGACTTGACGATGGAAAAAAAAGTCGGCCGCAGATAATTCATCTGCCACTCTCAGGCATGCAATCTTAGTCATCTGCCCTATAAGCAGCAGATCGAGTGAGTTTCAATACAGCGCAATTATCTATTTAATTGCTTTTGACTTAGAACTGAGAAAATACGGAATTCTCCTTTTGAGAGAATATCCCCAACTGCAATGCAGCTATTGAAGTTCTGTATAAAACATAAGTAGGTTAGGGTAATTATGACAGCGAATATATCCTAATTACAAAGACTGCAGGGCAATTTGAACTTTTCACTTGGCCTGAAGTTCCATTTTTTTTAGTTTTGCTTTCGCTTTGTTATTTAAATTATGAACTTTATTGCGCACTTCCATCCATGTCTTTGATTCCAGAAGAGGACCTCCCCTTTTAAGAATCAACATGCACAATGACTTCCCTGGTGCTTTTTTGGTTTTAAAGAAAATTTGAAGTTCTTTTTGAGCACGGAGAAACTTTTCTTGTTCGGAGCTCCACCTGTTATAATGTCTGAGATACGTTTCGCCCATTTTACCATCTTTTACACGGTAGTCAGTATGCTTTGTGAGGTTTTTCACCTTGCCAGGAGCTTTCTTCTGCGATTTGGTGATGTGCACATCATCACATCGCAACTCCTGCTCTTGTATTTCATCTTCTTCACTTTCTCCTTCACTTTCACTGACTTCGTTATTTGAAATCGGCGGAATTGACTCATTTAACTCAACATCGATATCTTGGAGGGACTTGCCTTTATACTTGGCTGTTTTACCCTCATGAGCAAGGTGGAGCAGCTTGCTCATTTTGGCCAAGAGAACCGTCTCCATAGGGAGACGGTAGTACTCACGATGGACTGATATGTCATGGCCCATGTGGGTAGCAAGCTGCTCCAACTCATTCTTTTTCAAATCTATTAACTGGGATAATGTTGCCAGGTGTTTCCTGAGCTTGGTACATCTCATGTTTTCTGGGTGTTTTAATCTGGGCGATGCAACAGAAGCTAGGTCGGAAACAACCTGATATGCCCTTATCGGAGTTGAGGCACCCTCACTTGTCCTTGAAAAGAGAAATTCTCTGTCTTTGTTGTAGTGGGCAAGTAAATCCATACTTTCTCTTAAGTGTGGTGGAAGAAGTATGGGAACCCCTCTTCCTCTTTTGCCCCGCACCATTATCAAACTCAGCCTCTTCAGGGCTATTTTTTCTGGTGCGGTGAGGGATTTCTTAACCTCATCTTGAACTGGTCTCTTGCTCTCAAGACTTTCTTTATAATGCCTTACTGTGAGCAATTCTACTTCTTTTGGACGCCTTCGGTTGTATAATATTACTTGAGTTAAAGTAATGCGCGCAAGATCTCTGTATGTCGTGGTTGACATACCAGTTTCCCTGATGTCTGCTTTAAGGTGTTCTTCCCTTTTCTTTAGGAAATTATTCAACTTCATGCAATCCTCTGTTAAGGGGAGAATCTTTGGTGCTTTCCAAGCCTTCTCCTGCTGTTGTCGCTGGGCACATGCCGACACTTTCACACGCCACTCACTCTTTAAAAGGTGCAAGAAATCATCTGCTTTTGAGATGTTATCACGGTTCTGATCCCTTATATTATTGTTCTTAACAACAACCGCCAAATCTGTCAGAGCAAAACCTACTCTCAGCGCAGTTGAGTATGCCTCATATGTCTGATTTTCGTAGTTATAACCAGACAAAGTGAGGGCTGCGTCGACAACATTATCGAAGGAGGACGGCAACACCAAATCTTTTGCCTGCTTAATGTTGTCATTAAGGTCCCTGGAAATGCTAAGTATTTTGCCAAGTGTCCTCATTCTCTCCCTGGCCTTGTCCTCTCGCCTATTGGAATTGCTTACCCCAAGGACGTTCCCCCCAACTTGTAATATTTCTCTGTCGTTTCTGACTATTAAAGACAATTTATCATTTTTCATGTCTCGAAGGGCATGCTGCAGTTGTAACGAAACGCTGATTTTTGTGGGAAGAAGCATGCGCCCTTCTCGTACATGATTTGAGGTTCTCTTACCCTCAGAGAATTGACGAGGACACTTTTCTTTATGCTTCCACAAGGTCTTTGCGTGGAAATATCCAAAACACGTACTACATGGCACGTAGTTTTGGACACTATGTTTTTCAGTGTTATTTGTTCTAGGCCGCTTTCTAACTATTAGGTCATGTTTTTCATTTTTTAGCACCTCCAAGTTGTGTTCATGGTTGCCGAGGTTTCCTATATGTTGCCACTTTTGCCTCTTCTGGGCTTTACTGTCTTTTGGTAATGCAAGTACCTCGGAAACAAGTGTTTCCCCTGAATGGACTCTTTTACAGTGGCGCGAGATTTTTCTTTGTTTGGTACCACAGTAAAGGCAGTATGTATACTTTGTTGTAGTTACATCTAATACAAACGCTTCCGTCGACTCCTTGTCTGCATGGTCTGTGCTGACTATGTTAGAAGCTGGAACAGTTTCCTCTCCTGCACTGTCATAGCCACGATTCTGGTGAGGCTGCCAAAAAAAAGCAATATAGTCTTAAAATCATTGACATTTTCATGCTGGCTATCAGAATCCTATTAATTTCCAAGAATTGACCTATATGGCATTGAGAACTTTTTAATGTTATGAGTAAATACAAATCAACATTGTCACGTGCAGAGTTAACTTGTTTAATGCATTTTAATTGCTGCAACAGGACATAATGTACGCCCTGTTGAAAAAGAACAGATTCTCTGTATACTGAATAGACAAGCTAACTCACTGGATTCCTTTTCCAATAACGCACATGATCACCTCCCATTTCCTGGGTTCCCCTTTCCGGGGAAAGAGTGACACCTTCTTCCTCTCGTTTGCAAATGCGCTTTGGAGACTGCGGGCAAGATTCTTCACTTTCGTCAGAGCTGGTTCCAGATGGCTCATACTCACTTTCAGAATCACTCTATTTTAAAACAAATGGACAAAATTTAGAAGGAAAAGTGTAAATAGTGTCTGCATAGAATATACTCACCCAAACCCGTCCAAACCTTATAAACCCCTAAACTGAAGTAAGAATAGAAAGGAAAAACTGCTTCTAGTAAAGAGCTCTTATACCTCAACTTGTCCATAATCTTATGAATTTATTTGGCCACTGATATTCAATTCAGGTTTTTTAAACATTTGTTTTGTAATTTTTGACCCAGAAATTTACCAATTGAAATTTACTGAGTTTGAAGGCCCATTGTTGCTTACACATATGTCTGAAGAAGCTCCAACTTTGTCAGACGCTTGGCTACTGATCATGTCAGATCCACTCACAGATATTTCACAGTCAATTCCAAGGTTTTCTGAGTAAGCTTCCTGTCAGGGAAAGATTCATAAAATATGACACGACTATTAACACAACCAATTTTCTTTAACTAGCTTTCTTCAAATATTTACTTTGGGGTTTTAAGAATATGGAAAATAGGCCATGTCATTATAGTGGATAGGCCACTGTACTGCAAAATGTTGCCACTGTGGAATACATGTACCTTTTCAGAAAGATCTAGTTCTTCTAGCGTTGATGTCCTTCCAAAGGAGGCTGTATTGCCTAGAAGTTTTTCATAAAAACACATTTAGCAGTTATTCAGTACAAATACCAAGGAGACATTTAACCGGTTCATTAAAAAGCTGCAAATTGCAGAATTTTGCAACCGTTTATGTGATCACACAGTGTACCTTAATAGTTGTAGAAAACCTGCTTTCTGCTGAAAACCTTGTGACGGAGGGATGAAAAATCAAATCTGCATTCATAAAGATTTCCTCTAATATAAATCTGCACCAACAAGTTACCTTTGGCAGAACTTTGCTCACCAGAGATCTCATCCTCTAATTGATATTTCTGGAAGGGTTGGATTGTGTATGAGCCAATGCTGTCCAAAAGCCACTCCTTGGTGACAATGGGCACTTCATATTTTGTACACAGATCTGTACAAAAGAAAAAGAAAATTATAGTTATGAGCAAATTTTTGCTGATTCTGAGTAATTTGATAGAAATTCAAAGTATCACACCTATTTCTATCACATTAGTCTTTGTGTTTAGGATTTTAAATATGGCTTTACCTTTGATGGCACTGTCAAAAGGATAGTCAGTATCATGTACACAATCAATGACGACCCGAATGAGATTTTGTGACACAGAAGTAAGTTTTGAAGATGAGTCCACTGTTGTTGCCCCACACATTTTAAGAAGCGTCAAGACGCAGTCTGAAACACACACAAAATGTATCAAATCACACACTGTTTGATGCATTAATTAATCCTAAAAAGCCCAAGTGGGACAGAATCTGCGCTCTTGATATTTTCATGATATTGTCGCAGGTTTTCATGCATGAACTTTTTAACTTTGAATAAATTACCATACAAAACTACACCAGATTACTTGAAACAGAACATTTATATTGATTATTGGTGTGCAAACTTTTATAAAATTGGCCACGATAATTTAGCTATTAGAAAGGAAGGCACAATCCCACCCGCTGCATGTGAAACGGTCCAAAAAAGCTGGCTCTTTAAGTGTTTTCAAAATTATGAGCAGAACCGATTGCTCTATTTTACAAATTTTATCCAGAAAATGAATGTCTCAATAAAAGAGGCACGTATGTAACAAAAACCGAGGGATCTGCCAGTACGTAAACACAAATTAACTTGTGGAACATATCCTTCTACTGCAAGTGTTTTGAAGAAGTATCCTTTAAAATAGGCAAATCAATGTCACATTTGTGAAAAATATTTATTGTAAATATTTCCCATGTTTGTCTCACAAAATATCAAGGCTTAGCATATTTCATACCTTTAGGAAGCTTTGCTGATGCACCAAGGACATATGCAACATGAGTATGAAGGAGTGCCTCTGCTTGCCAAAGTCTAGCTCGTTCTGGACCATGTGTTTTTCCCATCACCGTATCTCCTTTTACTTCAAAATCTTTTTCTGGAAGCATCTGGCCTCTTTCTAAAGATTCTGTTATCCCTGGAGAAATAAACGATGAATCATGCTTAAATATGCAGATTTTTCACTATATAGGGTACATTTTGGGCAGATTATGCTCAACAAATTGATACATTTTTAATGGATTATTGTTAATGATGCTATCGCAGTGTCTGTGTTGGAAATAGGCAAAAGATGGAGCAGACAAGGCTACTTACATTACAGCAAAAGCAATGACAATTAATGAAAGAAAAAAATAAATCTAAAAAAAATGTGATTTTCAGTGGAGCTATGTTTACAACAGATTTTCTATACTAGAAATCCTTACATTTGAAGCTGATGATCCAAACTCTGGCAGCGATTCCCTGAAGAAACTTTAAAGATCTTTCTTTGGCAAGCTGGTTGTCATCTACAATAAGGATGAATTAAACATAATATTCCCATAAAGTAATACTGCATCTATTTTGGTTTCATTATTTAATTTGGGAGATAGCAAACAATACATTATTACAAAGCATTTCTGCGATAGCAAAAAAGACATCCTCGGGTAATCCAGCCCTCAATTTCAAGAATGGATAAAAAATACAGCTCGGTTTAAATCCCTAGCGACCTGCCAACTTGTGTGTGGCAACTTCAGCCAAACTATATGTTTGTCCAAAAATAGTAGTGATCACATCCATGGAATTAGAAGTCGCCATGTCCTGCAAGTTCATGGATTGCTTTTTAAGCAATTAAATCAATTTTATTACCAGTGGGAATGACGACGTGAGTGGTGAAACTGTCAAAATCACGTGTATATGCACAGGCGGTCTCCCTTGCAAGTTGTTTAACTTTTCTCTGCATAAAACACAGGAAATGCTTATGAATACATGGAAATCCTCTAAAGTGTTTTGGGTGATTGAAAGTAAAATCCAGTTCTACGTGACATGTTTTAAAGTACAACGCTCTTAATAATTGAATCTCAAAGGACCTGTGATCAAAGGCTCACCTGTTCCTTTGAAGTTAATAGCGATGCAACCAATGATGTTCCCTTTGTTGATGAGACCTGCAGAGTTTGCTTTGACAGGTCTTTTAAGAAAAGAAAACAATCAAATAATGCTCATAGATTTTACCAGAATTACCCACCAATACATAGTAACATAATTCGTAAGGATGAAAATTTTGTTCTGTGTTCAATGTGTGAGAAACTTTCCTTATTACCTTGAAACTTCTCTAAGCAGAATTCTATGGAGGGCCTATCCTTCTCCTCTGAGGACACCATTTCCCTGATAAGGGGCTGCATATACGAGAAGCTCCCAAGATGTTTCAAGTGAAAGGTTCCTGCTTTGAGATTACGGACCACACCCTCTGGCTCTTTTGTGTAGGGAATTGATGTCTCATGCGGGATGTGTCCATCACTCAGAATGTAATATACAAGGCAGCCAGTCATCTACAAAAAGCCACAAAAATGGACTGCAGCATTTGTTTACTGGCTTGCTTTAGTCAAAAGCATTCACATATAGCACTATATTATATGTAGTTAAACAAATTGGGCACTTTGATGATGTAGTCATGCCTGAAAGTTGCCTATGATACGAAATCAAAGTACATGTGCAGCCTCAAATACATATTTTCCAAGAATCATCTGAAAATTAACTTGCTTTATATCTTTAATAGATTACAAGCCCCTCTACGCAGTGATGGTATGTAGCTCCATTTTAAACAGTAAAGCCAGGGAATCTACCTTGACAAAAAAGAGAAACAGACAGTTTCTCTCTTCAGAATGTTTTAGGGTACTCAGCTGACTTATGCACAGGTTGTCTTCACATACAGAAAACGTCATTGTAGAAATTTTCTGATGAATTAAACTGCCTTTCATATTTCAAGGACTGTGTAATGAGAGATTCAACATGAAGCTGGGGGTCAGAAAGCCATTTAATAATATCTTGTATTTTTTGGTCGTTCACGAGTAGCAAGGAAATGAGTCCTGGTTCAAACAGATTGGAGAATGCAAAACAATATTTCCAAAATGGACATTTACCATGTTTACACTGTAATTTTAATGGACCTGCATACTAACCTCCTTAAAAAGGAAATGAGTACTAAAATCATTCAACATGTTTCATGCCTTGTAAATATATGTACCTGTACATCTGAAGACTTCTTATATTTCACCATTTCTCCCTGAAGGCTTTCAATGGCCATCCAGCAGATTGTCCCAATGGATTGGGTAAATAGAGTTGTTTGACCCATCATCCGGCGAGACACACCAAAGTCAGCAATTTTAACATCACCCTTTGTGTCTGTACAAAAAAAAAATCATTTCTTTCAATGAAAACTCTCCAAAACAGCATGTCCTGCTCAAAAATCCCATTGTCTCCCTTTTTTCACACCATGGTCATGTTCTCTTACACATGGCTGCTAAAACATTGGCAAGCAATCAATGCAAAATTGAAAGAAGAGTGCACTAAATGAAAATATAACCCTGCATCAAATTGCTCGGACAATTTTATGAGGATGCATAAGTCATAAAAAGACGTTAACAAAACCATTTTGTCACTAATGTCAGGTTTTGTTTGGTGTCACAACCTTCAACAAAATCCCATGAGGGTACTATTATAAGCAAATTTCTAATTACAGTGTCAGCATACCGATCAAAGCATTAGCAGGCTTGATGTCACGGTGAACTATGCCAAGGCTGTGTAATTCCCGGAGGCCGTTTAAAAACCCCAGGCATAGTTTCTTCCGGCCCTCGTCTGTGCGGTGCTTGTCGGCAAAAGGAAGCGTCGCTTCAACAACCTCTTGTATATTCATTTCACACAACTCAGATGCAAGATAGGTAAAATCTTCATCATGCTCAACACAGAAGGTTTGCAAGACATTTGTCAAATACTTTCCTTGAAGACTTTGAAGTATTTCAACTTCTTTTCCTACTTGATCACTATTGACACGTTTTACCGCCACTGGTAGCTGTTTCTCACCAAAGAAGCCAAGATAGATTTTTGAACCATTACAACCCTCTGCAATAGCCAACTGCCTGCTGAATGCTACCTGTCCAACATGTTTTTGTTTCGCACTGGTTTTCAGTTGCTGGAGCTGTGATGCCCATCTCTGAAAGTACATGTATGATAAGAAACCATTGGAAATAAGGTGAAAGTTTCACTGGAAATGAAAACATTTTCACTTTAAAGATAAAGGGGAAAAGGGATTGTTTGGATGATGGTTGAATCTCTTTTGTGAAGTGTCTTTTTGAAAAAGCAGTTTGGACTGAATTTAGTTTGTAAAGGTGAAATATAATTGAGCGGCTTTTAAATTTTGAGCTGTTCTATGCTCCTAGTCAACACAACCTACATGAAAATACGTGTACATGTACATACCTCGGGAAACTCATGATCAAAGGACTGATGATCAATGTTCTGTCATGAGAAAATTAAAAAGGAGGTAACCAGTTTGTAAGAGTAGCACAGAACAAATGCAAAACACATTTTCAATCTTCCTTTCAACTTAAAATTGGAATTGCATTCATATAGAAACAGGAATGTATCGAATTGCTACAAGTGCAAGTTATGTGTCTATTTTGTGTAAAGCTTTTTTTAAAGATAAATATTTTACCATTGAAGATCTGTCACTTTTTGAAAACAGATGTTCGATGAAGCTTCTTTCAATAGGGCCTCTAATATAGACTTTAAATTGCATTTAGAATTGCTACTTTCATCACAAATGTTTTTAACATTTCTGTGACGTGTGGCCTTGCTTTATTTGTAATTCTGCATGCACTTGAAAACAATAATGCAGTCAGTTGGCTTACCTTTTGTCGCCAGGGGACACTTTCGTCACCGTAGTCATACCTTAGCTCTTGTCCTGCTGCTATATCCTCACGAGCGAACAGGCAAAGACATGGTGTACCGTCCACAGAAATCACCTTCATTTGGGAGTTGGACTTTTTCAAGGGGGCATCATTTACCATGCGACAGGCACCATCTGAATTGGTGCCATCAACGCTGAAAGATTGTTGACAATTAAAACGTTCTTAACGTTTTTGTTTCATTTTTACTGTCAAATGCCATTCAGAAAAAAATACACTGAAATTTATTTAAATATTAAATGAATTTTCCTTACATTATTGAATGTTGCCCTGCAGTACAACGCTGCAAGTATTAAAAATAACCCACACACACACACACACACAAATAATTTCATCTAAACCACAGGGTAAACCACAGAGTCAGCTTACCAAAGTGAATTTCCTTTATCCTGAAAAAAGTAAAGGAAGCTCCCTTTTTCAACTGGGTAGCTCTCTTGGCGACTTTCCCCTTCAGATTGGGAAATCACTTCTCCTCGATACTGTAGGAGAAAGTCACCCTTGGCAAAGTCCCTTGTCACAAACGTTCCATGTCCTGCAGATTGACATCCAAAATTAACAAGAACAACTCAACTCAACAATCTGAAGATTATAGTCATGAAGCATTTGCCATGTGCTAACCATGTGGAAAAATTCAGGAACTTGATTTAAATTTGCACTCAAACAATTAAACAATATTTATACCTTTTTTGGGGGGAGATGGAGGAGTATGAGAGGAGGGCGGCAGTATGAGACAAGTTATTTGTTTATTTATAATAAGACTAATAATAGTGCTATGCAGGTTGATCATATTAAAAAGTGCTATGTACACATCTAAGAACCAAGATGTACTTTTTAAAGCAGTATTGGTAATGTTTGTGTTATATTTCTTGGCTACGTACTTCATAGTCACGAAGGACAAGGTTTTGTAACATACCTATGTAATCGTCGATGTATCGCACTTCGAAACCATCACTGTCTTCCTTTTTTCTGCAGGCTTCACATGCCTGCTGAGATGGGGTCATCCTTGATTTTCTTAAACGAGACATCCTGTAATATGAAAATAAAAATAATAAAGAATACGGACTTCACAGAAAGGTTTAGTGCACACTCATTTCTTTTCAACTTCACTCCATTTAAGTGAAAATCCACTCGATAAACAAAATCAAAGACCAGAAAATTCGAGGGAAGTTTCTGTAATCCCCTATTTCTTTTAAAACTTTTAAAATATAATTTCGGAGTAGTTTCTCTCTAAAAGGCCTTGTCCCCACTGAGTACCCTTTTCAGTAATATTTAATGAAGGTCACATTCTTGCTAACAGGTCTCCATGTGTATCCATATGTAGAGCCTGGCCTTCAGGGCCAAGAGGGCACTGCCAGTTGGTATCTTGGGAGCAATAAACCATGGACTTGGTGTGTTGTTGCAAGTACACTGTACTAGGCCTACAATTTCTTAGCTATATCAGCGGCTTATTGTTAATAATGCATGATTTAACCAAATCGAAGGGATATGCACAGTTTTGTTTCATTTTGTAAAACGAAAAGTGAAAAGCACCACATCTGTGAAAAGGCTCTGAATTTTTTTTTTTAATTTTAGAGGGGAAATAGACACCTAATAGTAAACATCTTGCTACAACAACAAAATTCATTCAGTGGAATTTGATGTTTTATAGAGTAAGCCTGATTTGTTTCTTCCCATGCTTTCTGCATGTGGTGTACCTTCCACATCTCAAACCTTCCCCTGGCACATCACAAGAGCAAAGTCATAAACCTTAACTGTCCTTGTCCTTAAAGTTCCAGATGTCAAATCCTTCAGTGTAAACCTTTACCCTTACCCTGACCTGAACTGAAACAAGTTGACCTTTTGTCCCTTGTAAAAAATATCAGGCACTTCAGGGTTAAGTTATTCCCTTCAAGTACATCACCAATATATATGTAAAAAATGGTTGCAAAAACATCACTACACCTAGTCCCTCCAACTTTTTTCTTTCACAAAAATACTTTTCCAAGTTACCCCTTACCCTTCTTAATTTGTGGATGCTTGCATTAACACTTAAACTGACTTGGTTTTGGGTTTCTTTATAAATCTGATAAGTAGCAAATGACCTTTAAGAGTTTCTTGCATGGGTGTCACCCTGGTGATTTAAAAAGGATTTACGGTCAAGTGGCTTGCCAAAATTTTTCAATCCGAAAGAAAGTTTTTCCCTCAGTGTACAAATACCGTTTTCAGTAATATTAATGAGGGTCACATTCTTGTAAAGGGATATATATCCATATGTCAGGTCTGACTTTTTTGGCTAAGTTGAAATTGGTATTCCCAAATGTGAGGGATATGCATAGTATGAAAGGTCCCTTGCTTTGTAAAATTAAAAGTCAAAAAGCACCAGATCTGCTATGAAACAGCTTTCCACAGTATATATATATTATGTAATTGTAATGATTCAGAGGGTCTAGACACAAATTGAAATCTTACACCCCCCACAAAAATTGAAATAGACCTTTATAGACTTATCCAGGTTTGTTTCTTTTTCTGCTTTGCTAAAAATGTATCAGCTGTCATTAGCTTTATGAGTTAGTGACAAGCAAGCAAGTGCGATAATTTAGATATATTAATGGCTTATAACAATGTTGAAAACAGGAAAAAACGAAAGGAATAATCACAGTCAGGTTCCTTGTGTAAATTATTTAACATATTACTGTTTCTTTGATGAATCGTTGGCATGCAAGAAGGATGGCCAGTTAATATTATCAGAATGAAATAAACTAGTGCAAAAAGGCAAAACAACAAATTATTAGCCAAATTTGGTAAACTCTTCCAGATTGTGCATTGTTGGTAAAGGATCATTCTATTCTATCTGTTCTAACAATATTGCTTACTAAAAGGACTAAACCTGTTATGAAAAAGCCCTGTACTTTCTGTAATTTTAGAGATTCTGCGGAATGTGAACACCAAATAAGAACCATCTGGAACCCTAAAAAATCTCACTTGGATGATGGATGTTTAATTTTATGGATTACACTGGTTTACTTCCCTCTACGCTTTGCTCAAAATGCAAATAATTATCACCAACCTCATAGTTTAAGAAAACAGTTTCTAATGATCTCATTGCAGATGACATCACATGCAGAGATAAAACTGATCAACTTCAAAATGAAGATTAAAAATAACAGGCTAACAGTAACAAAACTTAGCCCAATATTAAGGTTTTCTGCAGAATCACAGAGTGGTTTCATGTCCACATTACCCAGACAATAAAACAATTAATTCAAAAGATTTAAATGCACTGCCACCTAAGCTTGAATTGTCCTTTCTGTAATTTCTTTCCACTGGTAAATGAACTCCAGGCCTGCATTGACATTACACAATATCATGCATTATTGAGATAGGCCCTAGGCCTAATTTGAAAGTCAACCCAGACGCCCTTTATTACTGATAACATACGTCCTTTTTGATCATTTGCACAGAAAAAACTTTAAAAACTACCCCCGCTAAAGTACAAAATAACAGAAACCCTCAAATAAATATATTTTCAGCTACGGTTTACAACTTACATTTAAGTAGGCCTACCATGACTTTGCTCTGAATGTTCTGATTTTCCAGTCTTGAAACCTTTTCAAACTCATTTCCGAATAATTACACAATGATATATTCACTTACCTCTAAATTAAGTAGATATTCAGCGC
Source organism: Acanthaster planci (assembly GCF_054643075.1). Taxonomy (NCBI): domain Eukaryota; kingdom Metazoa; phylum Echinodermata; class Asteroidea; order Valvatida; family Acanthasteridae; genus Acanthaster; species Acanthaster planci. Next base: position 7,321,035 of record NC_141787.1, read on the forward strand.
CAGTTGATGAACTCAGCCAACACACAGTGTGGGCATGACTACGGCTGTAAGTGCCGAACGCATCGAAGTGTTTGCAGGACAGCTAAGCTGCAGGCACTATACAAGGCCTTGCATGTGCACAGGCAATTCCCAACCACAAGAGGGCGCTCTATCTTTATGTTCTTTATTGAAAGAAACAATTTTGACAGAAAACACACCTCCTTTTCGGGACCAAACAAACAACGTATGGTTAAACACCTCAATCTGAGGACCGACCTTATTCTGGTACAGGGAGCATATCGCCCTCTTTAGAGCTCAATTCTGAAATAAAAATGTGGGGACCGGGTTTTCGGTCCCCACTTGTTCAAAAGTCCCCACTTTGTTGGTGTGTATTCCAACAGTGGTCCCGAGATGCAGGTGGAGGTGCATACAAACAAACAAACAACCCCAACAAACAAACAAACAAACAAACACCCCAACAAACAAACAAACAAACAAACAAACAAACAAACACCCCAACAAACAAACAAACAAACAAACAAACACCCCCAACAAACAAACAAACAAAAACGGAATATTCAAAATATGCGAATCAAGCGGCTTGACGACCTTTTATGTGTGGCAGAGGCAATTTAAAGGATAGACCTTATAGACCTGCTAGAATTATATTGTATAAAATGTCAGCCGTCAAGCATTAAAATTGATCCGCGGAAGCAACTCCACCCCCAACAGCAGGTGTTTTCCTTTCTATGGGAGGCAGGCGAGAATCTTTTGAGGAAGCGTAGAAAAGGATGCAACAAACACCTCTGCGTTTGCGTTTTAAATGGGGTGACTGTCAGCGCCAGTAACGACAGGACAGCCTGGGGAAATAAATTCAAAGCTGTGATTCATGCCTTGGTATATGTTGTGGGGATGGGGTGGCAAGTTGGCCCTAAGGAGATGCTACATTTTTAGGACGAAGTTGAAAGCATTCATGCTTTAGAAATGGTTCTATAACCCTAAGTTTTGAGGGGAAGGTTCTTTTAGATATGAATAAAGGTAACCTCTTCTTTAAAAATCCCAATTTCCTCCTCCCACTAAAAGAACCAACCCAAGATGCACCAATGTAGCATTGCAGCGCTCTGACCGCATTTTGTTGCAAACATTCTTCACAACGATGTTTATTATGACGTTGGCGTAATGGATTTATTCATTTTGGGTTAGTGTAGGAACTCTACTGCGACCTGGACAAACTTTGAATTGATGCGCGTTGTTGGCAAAGCATGAGTTCCTCCATTTTTGACTAAAGTTGTTCCTCGAATACCCAAGAACCTTTTTAAGGACCATCGAATAAAAAAAAAGACGAGTGGCATTTTATAAATGCCCACTTGAATCGCACCCGATCAACTGTAGGAGGCAAAGAAAATAGCGCTTTTTGTCTTAGTTGTATTCTCGCTCAGAGTGAAGACCTTACATTATTTCAGAACTGCATCGCCTTACTACTTAAGGAAGAAATGTCGTGTCCGGGGGGTCCATTATGCAAACAATTAATGGCAGTCGGAGTTCAGGACTTAGCGAGGTAAGTGGTCCTTGCAACCCACTAAGTGGCACTAATGAAGCGGTAAGAGCTCTGAGTTTTGTGCCGGTTGTATTTCCGAAACCTGGGCATTTTTGTGTCGTCTTACAAAAGCGGATGCAGATGTGAGAAGGGAGCACTTGAACAAATAGTCTTCAGAACGTAAGGGTTTTTAAACATAAATTACTGAATAAATCATTTATTTTGTTTCGGTATCAGGGCAACTGAAAGTGAGAAAGCGTTAGTAGCCACATTTCAGAAAGGGAACAGGTTATGGAGCTTTTTACCCATTACTTCTTTTAGTTGTTTGGGTGTTTTTGACTGCTTCAAGATTCGCATGCGTTGTTTGCTGTTTAAGTCATTGGGCATATTATCCACATTTCTGTATTATAAAAACTCATTCTTTCTGCCCAAAGAGCCGATCAATTAAAAGATTCCCTCCAACTAAAAAAGTAAAACTGGCAGCGTGACTATGCCACAGGACCTCATCCCAAGTACTGTACTCACTAAATTGTCCAAATTCCAGAGCAGGTGTATAGATACAAAACTGCTGCAAACTGCTTGCTGACTACAGTGACCTAAAATACAAATCAATCAAAATTTGGAGGGCCTGACGTTTCGATCGAAGCAGAATCTTTCTCAAGAAGAAAGATTCTGCCAGGATCGAAACGATCGATGGAATGTACCCCATCTTTCTCCCCTTGCCCGTTTAACTGCGATTATTGTCCATACTTCAAAAGAGTACAGTGCATTATATTAATACAAAAATAACAAAAAGAATAAATTAGCAATGAAAACGTTATGCTAGGGTCTCACATTCCCGAATTATTATTCGAAGAATAATTTTTAAGTAAATAAAAAACCCGACATAAAGCAACATTTTCTAAGAATTGGTTTGGGAGAAAATAAATTTATTACAGTAGTTTATTGATTAAACAGCGGAACCTAGTTCGCACTGTTACATATAAGGCTCCACTAGAGTCAGAAATGCATACTAAAACGTCTCAAGACAGGCTTAGAGCCTATAATTTCGTTCTGAATTGTCATAAAAATAGCCTCGATTAGGAATGGAAGGCCGGGAATGTTTATTGATGGCCGTAAGAATGGAAGAAATCGTCACCAAGATAGGTTTGAACCTCAGGCCCTTTCCGACCTATAAGGATCATTCAAGGTTTTTCGATATTTTCACAAATACCCCACCGGGATTTGGTACGCTTTGGCAAGACTTAATCAAGCGGAGGCTATTATTGGGGCAAAACCTCGCCCCACTCGATAAGAATATACGTATTAAATGCCGTGTGCGGGAATTGATTAGAAGCATCAGTCTGTCCATTCACTTGCCTACTTGCCACGCCCCCTTGCACGGGCCGAGTCATCCCGTGCACAGTGAGTTTTGAAAGTGCACCGAACAAACATGTTACCCTTTCTCTGATCGGCTGTTTCATCAGTGTACGTCTTACCATGTCTCTGATTGGTTGCTTAATTTGTGTTTGGAATCACCGCGCCACCGATTTTGTGATTAGTCACTTATTGGGTATCAATGGGGGGGGGTGACGATTCATGGTGATAGCAGTATAAGTTCGGTTTGATGACATTCAACGGATTTTATTCGAGAAAGAGTGTTAAGCACTGATTATTTTCATTGGAACTGAAACTTTCCAAAAAGAAGTCTGACGATTTGTACGTGCACAAAAAATGATGGACATAGGCTACACTTATAGCTGGCAGTTTTTGTGCGGGTTAAGGATGACGTCTACCGAAGACATAATTAATCTGATTTTCTTCCTTCTTTTTATTTAGATACATCGTGATTACTTATCCTCTGAAACCAAGAATGACCAGAGGAACGACAGGTATCTTGCTGGCCATCATCTGGTTAGTCTCCACTACAGTCACCATTCCAGTAGCCATCCATAATGAGGTGTACACTGTCCAAGTAGCCGATGGGACAGTCGTTGAACAGTGCTCAGAGAACTGGAAGAATGGCTACGCAATTAAAGCCTACACACTGCTGATGGTCATTGCGGAGTTCCTCGTTCCGCTGGTTGCAATGTGTGTGGCCTACTACCTGATTGCTAAGACGCTGTGGTTCCGGGAGATTCCGGGAGGTCACCACACGGAGGAGCAGGAACAGGCGGCGGAGAGTTCCAAACGGAGGACGATCCGTATGCTCATCGTCGTGGTGGCGCTGTTTGCACTTTGCTGGGCCCCGTACCATGGATTCGCTATCACTCGCGACGTGATTATCCCCCTTTCTTTGTTGGAGAATTTTGCGCTTTACCACACGCTATTCTACGTTGTGGAAGCGTTGGCAATGAGCAACAGCATTTTCAATACTTTGGTGTACATTGTGTTCAACAACAATTTCCGCAAGTGCGTGATGCAGATGAAGTTTCCCCGTGCGTTCCACCACGTAGTGCGACACAGCAGCATGAAGACTAGGTCATCTCGGCCGACCTCGAACTTCCGCATGGGGACCTACCAGCGGTCTACAGGGCCCGAGAACAAATCCTGCGGACTGTCGAGCCCATGTCGTTCCCCTGAGGCACGGCGCCTGCCCCTGTGCAGCCAGTCGAAGCAGTCCTCGAACTGTTTGGTGCCGCCCCAGTCCCAACACTGTCTCGTGCAAAGCCCTCAGGCTAGCCTGCGACCGGACGTGCCGCAAAACAGTAGGCCTAACGTGTTCATATCCGACGCATGCACAGGAAACTCGCAACCCGCCATAACGCCCGAGGAGGAACGTCGCTCATTCCAAGTCCCTCATATACAAACTCATCTCGTTGTTGTAGAGGGCAATGGCACAGTGGTGTCTGTCCTTACCTCGGACAACAGTGCCGGAAGCAGGGTCTAACTCAAATTGAAATTTGTTTATATCTGTGAAATAATCGTCTTATCACAATATTCTTAGCTACGTCATGTTTGATTGCATTAAGGCTGGTTCATACTTCGTGCGAAAGCGAGTTCGAACGCAAATTTGTGATGTCAGATGAAGTGCGAATTCGCAAAAGCTGAGCACTTTTCAACTTCAGCGAGATTTCGCTGCAAACGTTTTGTGATGTCAGATTTGCCTCGCTTTTGCATTCGTCTGCAGTATGGACCAGCCTCTATTCAAGTTTCAAGTTCCACTGTATTTTCACCCCAAATTTTGAAATATCCAGTATCTTAAAGCAGCTGACCACATTTACAGATTTTGGTCTCAGCGACTCAAGTACCGTATTTGGTCAGCCCTCATATGTGCTCCTGTTTCTAGTATAGATCATCTGAACACATGAAGACCGGTTCATACTTTCGGTGAACGCAAAAGCGAAACAGTTTTGACGCCACGAAATATTTCCGGCGAAGTAGGCCTACACTCGAGTTAAAATGTGCTAAACGTTTGCGAATTCGCAGGGCGACAATCAGGTCTGATGCCACAGTCGCGTTCCGGTTTCGTTTTCTTTAAGTATGAACGGACCACAAAACAGTAATGCAACTAATAAATCTGATGACCGAACAGGGTATAATTTCAGCACTACGTTTTTGATTTTATGAAGTTTTTGGAATATCATTCTTGTCCTTGGATCGACTGATTTGGATTATCCTAGGCTTAAGACATCAATCCAACTTCAGAGCAAGGACTTTTGTAAGTCGTGCCAAGATCAAATATGAAGAAGAGAGCGCTATTTCGAACACCCTATCGATTCAAATTCGTGTGAGAGAGAATTACATGTTGTCTTAACTTCAGGGGTGCCATCCATAACTCCATTACTACACTTTCTCGTGCCTATAAACATGAATATCATGTGCCGTAGAGAAAGGATTAGTCTTTTTAGAGAAAAAGGAACGTGAGAAAACAGAGAAAAGGGTTCACAAATGGATTGTTTGCCGGTGTGTTCTTGTATGTTTTGGTTTGGAATAGTGGACGGATGGGTCGATCGAGGAATATTTTGCATATTCTTTTCGATTAAAGGATGTCCCAACTGATGTTTGCATATACCTCTTTCTGCCTTTTCTGTTTTGTTTCGTTTTGTTGTTTTCTGCCACATATCTGTTACAGACGAAGTGAATTTATGCCAAGAGTGTGTTCCGGTTTCGGCAAGGTGTGCGCTGAGTAAAATATTAAAATGGAGGGAGTTGGTGAATACGTCGAACGAGTGGAGCAGTGAGCCTATTGCGTCAGTGTTCACGAGTTTAGGAGACTCTACTCCCAAGGGCTCGTGGGATTCCTTAAGCAGCAAGCTAAAGGCTAGGTCGGATCACCACTTGCTGGCGTCTACGGTCTCACCCACATAGATCTATGTATGAAGGAGTCTTTTGTTAATTAATGCGCGTCGGTAAAGGGTAATGCCCAAGGTAAGCGACATTTGTACCTAAGAATGGCGCATACCGAGAGTATTAGGCGACTTAGCCTCCACTTGAGACGTCATGCTGTTGTTTCCATCGCCATTATTTTGCACGAACAGAGCGTCTTTGTTTTACATGAAGGAGGCCTACAGGAATTTTGCTACGTAACCCTACGTAGTCCATTCCTTGGTACAAATGTATGATATGTGCACGATGCTGTTACGTAACCGTTCAATGTATTCTGTCCTGTGGTATGACTTTTCAGCCATACCCGTGGTCTCATCCATAGTTAAGAGCAAATACGTCATTCAGGGCCTACACCGTATGGCCAACACACAAAATAAACATACTTTTTTTGCTGCATGGAGACAACGACGATTATCACCCACTTTTACCATGTATTATTGAACGTGTCACTTTGAGTTGAATTAAGATAGAACCAGCTGATCTTCCAAAACCCCAGGTCCAGCGGCCGCTTGACCTTGCCCTAGAAAAAAGACCAATAAGTCATGCCAAAAGAATAAACACGGAGCAATAACTCGACGAGTGCATTAAGGTCAGTAACATGTATTTGTTTTTATCGTTCCTTCATTTTTGAGGAAACTGCACTACTCTAAACTTATCAGTCCGTGTAAGTGCGCCACCATCCAGCATAAGTTTCAGCGTGTTAACTAAAATTGTTTCGGATTGAAACACGACAAACAGTAGAATGACCATATAACTCGGTTAATCGAACGAGCCCGTGCGCGGTTTGTCCTCTCTGAATGTAAACATATAATTTTTACACTTGTTGGTTGGTTTATTTCCACCGATTCAATCAAAATGTAGCGAAGCACAGTTCCGTTATTTAAAAAATGAATAAGGGGTGATGAATGGCGGATACCAGGTAAGCGCCTGTGGGCCTACATTGCCTGGTTCCTTATTTGTCACAATAACATTTATGTGTGGCTACATTTACGAGATAGAGGAGAGGGTTTAAAAAAAAGTAAGATAACTAAAGGTACAGCCGAACATCAACATTAAGCAAGGATCTTTAAACTTGGGAATAAACACAAATCTATTCCTGTAAAACAAAAAAAAATGTTCTATAGTTTTGGACCGGGCGGAATTCTGTGAATTTACCTTCGTAGGCGCTCTTTCTTCCGGTCGGCACCCTTTGATCCGAGCACGGGCTTCATCTGATAAGGAAATGGCGCCTGTGCCAGGATGGACAATGTGTCAGGTGTTTCCATGGATACGATTAAACTACCGCACCTGTATTTGTCTCTTCGGTAGTTTTGAACGTTTTCGCGTCAGCCCTCATTTTTTCACAAATGGGCGTGTTCGAGAAAAAAAAAACCGAGAATGTTGACAAGAATGTAAAGTGGACGCTTGGAAGTTGAGTGTGTAGTGCCGTGATTGCTTAGTGGCACCATGGTTTACCAGCATCTTGCTTGGTTTTGGTTTCTGTTTTTGGTTTGGATTTGCAGTTTGAAAACAACGATGCTCTGGTTTTGTTTTGATTTGATGTTGATTTGTTAAAAATGTTAGAGAAATAGTACGGCTTGATGTGGAGGTATTGGTGGCTGGCAGTGGGTGAGATTAAGATGTAATGAAGGAGATCAAAGAATGCACGGAGCTGTGTGAGTAGATGAGTGTGCATGTTGCGTTGTGACTGAAAATGTTTACGTTGTCTCACACGGGCGTAAGGCCCAGGGGATATTTTACCCCCCCCCCCCACACACACACACATTTTGACCAAGGAGGGATGGGCTGTTGAATCACCCGCGCGCTTTTTTGTGGTGAGAAAAAATAAGGTGGATTGTAAAGAATTTAGTTGATTTCTTAACGAACAAAAATGAATAGCACTCCAAAAGGAGGACAGTAAACAAGGCCGTCAGTATGCCGTTGTGATAGAGGATTCGGCCGAAATGTAATACATCACAGATGTACATCTGTATCAAGCACATCACCGGACATTATGTCATATATGCCATATGACATGTCACAGACGCCAACAATTCCCAATCCCTCGTCTCCCCAATCGCTGACACCAATTCATGCCACTGTTACCTTGACACGTTGAAGAAACGCCCAACATATAGAATTTAACTGGTTTTTTCGCGATAAATTTGCTGATGTTGATGTAGAGTGTCACAGAAGCAATCCTTATGGGTATTGGAGTCCGGTTTTTCGATCCGTTCACAAGAGTAACTCGCATGTCAAAGAAGTAAATTCCCATAGTCTTTCAACTTTGGGTTCAAAGTTATGTAAAATAATGTTTAACAGCTGAAAGTGAAGTTTTGCTTTCTTGTATTCTATTCATAGACGATATTCACTAATATGCTCTGTATTGGAGTTGGTTTCTATTTTAATATACAAACGTGTAATATTCGAAGCAGATGTCATGGAAAGGCGATGCAAAAGTAATATCACGAAGGACATTCTAAATAGTGAAGCTCTGGCGGCAGTTGATAGCCTCCAGACAGCACAACCTGGTGGATACTGTGCTGCTTCTATTATGATAAATGGCAACTTGAGCTGGTAAATGTTATCGATTTGTCAGCATGTCCACGGGATAAACGAGGAAATGACGCATTTGATGAAAACTGTAAAAGCTGTGAGGAAATTGGATATCGCAATATCACCATCCCCAAAGATTTTTATCTAAGTAGCTTTCCATCGATGGAATGTGCGACGTTGCGCTGCGCGGCGAAATCTTCCAACAAGAGGAGAGAGAACGTCAGTACAATCTGTCCTTGTTCGCATAATTATACTGCCCCGTCGGATCATACGCGGTTTCAATTTCTTCACTTAAACTTTAATTGGAACCGATCGGTAATCTTCCCGAGTGTTGTAAGGGCTTGGACAGCAATGCCCAACACAGCGAAGTCGTATTTTCTCCAAGTTAGAGGTGTGAACTGTGCAACCGTAATAAAGGGGAAAATATTACATTCACATGTAAGTCTATTACGCCCACAGTAGATTGCCTTTGAAGAGATCGGTCAATGTACTTTGCAACTAGCTGATAATTGTCAATGTAGGCCTAGCTCAATGTGATTTCCGTTTGAGGTTCTCTTGCCCTTCCCAATGTATATATTATTTATTTCGCGAATTATAGGAACAATGTATTATGACATCTCAGCGGAATATAAATATATTACCGCTTGTATTTGTTATGCTTTTTAGCAGAGAAAAGAAACCCCAGTCAACGCGATACTGTAAAACGCGCAGCTAAAAGAATCATTAAGAAGAAGGTGTAGATGCTCAAGGTTATACTTGATTGCTAAGCATAAGTTAAAATGCTACTGATAAGCATTTCCTGAGTAACGTAGCACACGACACAATCCTTGAAAATTGGTTTATGATTTGATAAATAGAAGGCAATTCAATTTTCCTCAGGTATATCCCCAAGGGCCAAAGATGTTATAATATTCATTGTTGTAAGTTCATGTGTAATCGAATAATAGGAAAATTGTCATTTACCATAGCGACTTATAAATGATGACAACATGAAACATTGAAGGTCTATTTAAAAAATACGTGTAACATAGCCTTTATAATTAAAATGGTCACTGCGGATATGTCATATTCTCATGTTTGTTTCTCTGTTGAGTACTGTTAAAGGGTAGTTTTGACGTTCCGGGTTAATCTTTATTATGGGATATTTTCCAAGGAACGCCTGGTTCTGCCAATATGGTCATTGAATAAATACCGTGAATTCCTAACAACTGTTGAAAACAGAGACGTATGTCAGGAGACAATATGCATACTACAGAAGGGTAGTTCTTTACCAAATTTCAAAAACAGTTCCTTACAGATGAAATCAAGAAGCACATCCACGTTTGTTCCTTTGCTTTACGTGCATTATTAGACTGCACGTGCTTTCTACACTGATCTTTAATATTCTTCTCGTTGTCGGTACGAAGCCTTCGTCACGCAGGTGGGACAACGGAAGGCTTCCTGTTGTTTCTCACATTTCACAGACGCTGAATTGAACAGATTTGCTCCTGGACTGGACCGAAAGGTCTTGTTGTTTGTTTTCCTTTTACATTTGTCGAACTCCTAAATGTAAATTATCAGCAACCAAAGGGAAAGTGGAATAAATGTTGTACAGGCCAGTGAGTAATAACATGGCGTTTGAAGTCACTTTAATGGCGACTTTTATTTTTCCTCCTACCCCGGCAAATCAGACCTGTACTGAATTCAGGAAACGGGGCAGAGACCGAACTCGATATTTTGAGACCAGGGTTGAGTACTGTCACAGATCTCTGTCAGTTACATTGACTAGTTAACGGGTCAAAGTGCGAGTGCTGAAGCTACCAGGAGCCATGGGGAGGGGGCGCTAATCTTGCTCGATTTAATAAAAATAGCTGAGAATGCATAAGCGTGATTAAAGCTCGGCGGTAGTCGCTAGGTCTCAGCTACATTGACAAGAATATCATGGCTGTTACAACTTGTTTATATGAAGGCTCCCCCTCAACTTTTCTTACAAAGCGAAATCTTCGCATTATGGTGTCATTAGGCAGCCCAAACTGGACGGCATTCTACGGTGGCACAACGCTCATGGACAGGTGGTATGCGCACGGTCTCTTCGGCCAACAGGGTGTTGTGATTAGCTAAAAGTAAGTGCGCGTCAAGCTAAAAAATGCCCCTGTGAGTTCGGGTGCTACCACCATTATGACGTCTCATATGACGTCTCTTTTAATTATTGAGTGAATCATCGTGCCATAGGTCAACCTCGACTCCATGGGCTGCGTGCGCAAGGCAAAGTGAGAACCAACTTGACTTGACAAGATCGTACCCATGGGAACGATGTTGGCCATAGGTTCCCAAACGTACAACAAAAGGCGCCCGCAATACCTCACCGGACAACCCTTTGCGAAGGCCTGCCCCAGACGTCCAGTTGCAATGACTACATTTTGTTCGTAAACTGCGAATGGCGTCTGCAATTATTGCTGTAAACGCACCTTAACAGGCTCTGATGGCTTTGTCGGACTTACAAGCTGTGCGCCCTCAACGTTCACGTGATAATTAAGTAGGCCAGGATCAGACACGTCATAGACACATGGATCGAGTTCAGGCGGCCTGTTCTTGACACGGGTTTCTTGTTCTCGTGCTCGATTGGCGGGAACACGACTCCAGAACACTGTTCCCGGAACAGGATCACACACCACCTCCTCGTCAGGGTTTTACAGGAACACACGGAAAACTCGTGACATTTTGATTTTTGAACAGCTGCAAAAGCAGAGAGATGGCTTCCAAAGCCATAGACCATGGGAAGTTTTGCAAAATTAACATTGCAACATTATTTTCCGTAACACAAAAATGAATGTTCCTGTTTATGTAAAAAAAGAATTCATCCCATCCAAACATTAACCCTCGAATAACGTAGCCTACATGGACGCTACCATGTTGCTTGTTACTAACTACCAGCAATAATCGGTTGTTTGTTCCCGGTGTTCGAGCGGCCGACCCACGAACAACAAATGGAACTGTTCGTGAACATACGGGAACAAGCCGCCCGAACTCAGCTATAGACGCAGCTCCTATTCAAAACAACGGCAGAGTATCGTAGCTGAGACAGCACCCAACTGAATCCAAAATGGCGGGCAAATTCACTGAGGGGTATTGGGAATTAATTTACTCACAGTTGCAGAATTCTAGCCATAAAATTCCAATAAGCCCTTTTTCGTTTCTGAAAACTTTCTGTTTACTTAATAATTATGCCCCATGCATGTAGATGCAACATTTGAAAAGAAGAGACAGCAGTACCAGAAAGTGAAAAAGTAAATTTAGTTTCAGAGCACATGTAAACAAATACAGGTAGTCTAAGTGCGTCATGCGCAATACGGGCGATTCATAATAGCGCGCCCCCAAGAGTTTGCAACGCGTTGGCCAATCACAGTGAGCTGTGGACCCAATGCACGTTTTGAAAAGGTCAACAGATTTCGCGCACTGTGATTTCCCGACGCGTTGCAAACTCTTGGAGGCGCGCTATTGTGAATCGCCCGTATTCGCACTGAACGCGCTGTTATCCATCATTTCGCCCATTGCTCGCCCACGCCTTTTAAAATCACGGTTAAATGCGCAAGACTGGTGGTCTGTGTATTATAATGTCTATAGCCAGAACATATCCCTCGCAGTTCGTGTTACTACGCCCTCAGCGAGCGCAAGATCCACGATCATTCTATTGCATCAATTATACGTTGCATTGTAAATTCTATCGGAACACTGCCACCACAGAGGAAGACGCAGTTTGAACTGCCCGGGCTTTAACATCTGGCCAATTACCGCTTTCTGGCATGCCTGGTATGTCCGTAGCCAGAGCGCAGCAAACGCTTCTGTTTCTCAACCACAAAACCCCTTTGTACCCTATGATCGCCGCCGCAATTTGTCACTGGTAATCTACAACCTTAGACTTTGTGCACTGCATGAGGTATAGGAGAATGAAGATTCGTGTATTTGTTGGTGCTTGATATAATCTCATGACATCAAATTTAATGCCTGCGCAGTTACTTGCATTATGCTGTGTGCCCAAAATCTACATTTGCAGTCATTGCCCTTAATGAGCGTTTACTTCTAGAGTTATTTTGGGACTATTATTAGCCTGGTTGTTTACAAGATTTGTGTTTTGTTTGAATCATTTTTATCATGGCATTTGCACAAAGGAATATTTTATGAGAATTCACCTTCACTCCCTGTGATGAAATAGCACATTTTGTTACTTATGAACTCAGCTTTCCAAAAAAGTCAACATTTTGTTGGCCGGTCTTAGCCATATTTTTACCAAGTCACTGATTACTGATGTCTGGAGGGATGAGAAAGAAAATACAAACTTTGCATGGATAATGGATAATGTATCAAAATTTGAACAGTTTATTAACGATGGCAAAAGTAGGTCTAATGTCAGGGTTGTTTCTCTCTCTATTTCCTGGTCATAGCAGTAATCTGTATTTCATTGCTAGCAAAAAACTACAAGCATTGCTAGGATATTACTGGCCCCACTTGTCCGGCTAAGATGCAGGCAGTAATCAGACATTTTGGACTGACTTCGCAGCGACTATCATTGAACAATTTGAAGTGCCAGAGTTGCAACTTCTTCTAAGTCCTTCCTGTATGCTGCAACTGAGGCTGGTTAATTGCATCTAAAAAATTATGATATACTTACGGTGCACATTGTGATCAAGCCTCTTTACACTTTTTCTTCGTCTTTTTTCTTTAATCTTCCATAATTTAATGGAGGGACGTTAACTGTAGCAAGCAAATCGCATAATAGTTACTGTATCATTGGAGATCAATCCGGAGAATGTCATAGACTGGAACGCTTCCAATGGCATAAAATTAAACATGAAATTATTGGCAAAGGGTAAGGGTGGATCCAGTGGGACAAAAGGGGCAATGTCCCCCAGAGTTTTACGATAACGAGAGAAAGGCAATTTCGTATATTTTGTTTCCTTTCCTTATAAACCGAAGCATTGCCCCCTGAAAGGCCTGAAAGGGTCACATGAATAAAAATTTACATGTTTTGCCTCCCACCAAAACATGCTCCCCTCCCCTACCAAAAATGGTTCTGGGTCTGCACTTTGTTACAGAACAGATTCGAAGTGAGTGGTGAGTGTGAACACAATAATTGATCAATTTATTGATTAGACTTTTAAACGCCTTAATTGATCGAGTTTCTTGAAAAGACCATCTAGGTCTTGGGTTGTGTGAACAGAAGGGAATCCCTTCACACATCTACATACTCTTAAACAGCTGTACTTGTGGGGTATTTCCTTTGTTCGCGTGTACAAAACTCCCACACAACACGCAAAAATTTTCAAATCACTCCCATTTGAACCAGATTCACTTTCCTACTTTGGAAATTCGACTGAACGTCCCTTATTCAAAATACTTCATTTTGCGACGAATGAATGACACTTGAAAAATCCTCCTTTTTGAGTAAATTTCGTGAAAATCTTGTGAGGTACCACAAGGGTCAAACTGGCCTTGTGGGGTACCCTTCATTGTTCCCGTACCCCACGAGCCCCTCTATACATGCGCACACCCCTCCAGCGACACACATGGTTGTGGGCAATGTGTAGGGGTGCTTTGTCCCAATTCAAGGCGAATTCGTCGCCAAGCCGAGGCGCTTAAGAACCACCCCTACAGTTTCTGTTAGAAAATGGGAGTTAGTGTGGCCCCAGAAATTGTGGCATTGTGTAAGTATGGCCCAAGATCAACTTCCTGGATTAGGGGCTTCCGTCCGAGGGCAAAGCAGACAAAAATGCAGATGAAAAGTTTTCTGAAGAAATTGAGAAAGTGAAGGGATGCCATTTGAAAAAATGGGTGTTGACATACACGGGAACGTTAACATTTTGGAGGGTGAGTTTGTTTTTGATGGATAACTAAAAATCTAATTGGTTAGCCTGCTAAACATTGAAAATCATTTGAAGTCTGAAGGACCCAACAACACATTATGTTTGGTTTGAGAGGCCTCAGGAACATAGGATGCTTCCAAAGGGGCTACGAACTTTGTTGAGTTTACACTGGCTCTTCGCAATGGGACTTGAATTAGAGCAGTGCACCCGTAGCCTACGCCTACACGTGGTCGACACAGTAGGTGGCTGGCATATAGAAAACTGTATATGTTGCCGTCAAAAAATTCACAAGCCTCTAGAAACAAAAAACAAACAAAACAAGTCAGTTTAATTTGTGGGTCTATAATCAAACCACAGGTGAAAACCCTTCCTCTAGAATACCATTATGCCAAACGTTGAGGAGCATTTTTTTTCCAATGATTCACTCACATATAATGATATTATTTGGCCAGGAAAGGAAAACCACGTGCTGTCAATTTGCTTTCAGAACGATGAAGTTGCCGATGAGGATTGCGACACTGCATTCTATTCTTGAATGTTTGCACAAGGAGTCCGGAGTGATCTCGGTTAAACGTTTCTGTGATGAAAGGTCGCCTCGGGGTACGCATCCACCGGAAAGTCCTGATCGACTCTCTGATTCCGAAAGACCCTGTTTGTGGGTAGTTCTTAGTCTGCGCCCTGCTCCCTGCACAAAACAAATTCACTGGCTGTTTACTTTGATTCCACTCCATATCTTATTTTAAGGAAGTAAGGTTCTTCATTGTTGCTACAGACAGTTCGTTTGCAGAGTCGGGAGAGGGGATGATTGTTTTTTCAGTAACGACTGACCAACATTTTTCCGATTTAATCGTAAAAAATAAAAACAAAAAGTGGTTGTGCAGTGCCAAAAACCCTGGCGTTTCTACAGAAGAAAAGAAATGGTAATAAGTCTACAGAATGGCTACCCCTCCCCATATACCACTGATACGCCGCGAGAAAGATGTATATGCATGCCAAGCGTTCCTGGTATTAAGAGGTATAGACAAGCAGCACCCACACAAGGGCAGATCCATTAGTTGTGGAAAGGAATTCCCCCCCCCCAAAAAAAAAAAAACACCAAAATGACCGAAGGACAACATTCTTTCCCTTCCGTCCTGAAAGCGTATAAAAAGCACTAAATACTTATTCAGCCGCGAAGCTCAGAAAGGCCTTCAATGTTATTCAAAAACTTTCAAATTTTGGGGCCATCTTATAAACAATTCTGTGCACAAACAATCCCTAAAGCTCGCAAGAATTAAAAAAATAGTCATTAGATAATGGAATGAATTCGTTTTTGTTTTTTCTGTGGTTCGACAACCTTGAAAGTGTATTTAAACTTTAACCCTAGCTTTCCTGCTCGATCTTAGATCCTGTTTCGCTTTGTCTTTGGACAATAACCAAGACCCTTGCAAGAAATGGTTCACTGCGACTTCCTCTCTGGCCGTCTGCCAGGTGAAACATATTTGGCTTTTGTCTTCAGCCACGCTTTCGCTTTTGTCTGCAGACATTATGTTATTTTATCCCCTGGGAATTCATCGAAATGCTTCTGCATTATAGACCGATCCATGAAGTCTTAATGGCGTCGATTTTTGTATCCGTGAAAGTGAAACGCGTCGTGTACGCAACGCTCCCAAAAACGTACATATGAAAAGGCGCGCCTTTACATGTTCACAAAAACAATGGACACATGTCATCAGTTGCCGTGAATACACCAGTGTTACACGTACTGCAAGCGAAGCCTGGAAACGAGGTTAATCGTGAACGCTGCAGTGTATTCGCCGAGGCGTTCTGAGGAAAATATCAAGTCCCCCCCCACGTTCCATATAGGGTGTAGTCCACTGATTCAGGCCCTATTGAAAACATTGAAAAATCAGCATTGTTCGGGACCCAATAATAATGCGTACCAACATCCCTGAGGCATCTGAAACACACGCTAAATTATTGTATGGTCATTAATCTTTCACTTTCTTTTCAATTTTCTGCGGATTAACCGATTACATTTTCAGTTATTCCCTACCCCCCAAAAAAAAAATCAAAATGATTTTTCCAAAGTCTGCTTGCAGCCATTTTTCAAATGACAACCTTCAATTTTCTGGGGCACTTCGGAATACTTTTCAACAGTATTTTTTAGCCATTCTGCTCTCAGATCAAAGTGAAAGTCCAAAGACCCAGGGAGTTGATTCTGGCAAAGATTTACGCAATCTCACCATTTTGGGGGCCATACAATCTCCTTTTTCCAAAAGTTACTATGGGGGCACTTTTAACGCTGATGAGCGGGCCAGAACTTGAATTCTCGCTTGAATTAGTGGACTGCACCCATCATGTCTATGCTCGAACAGTCCACTCGTAACGTTATTACACTCAGGCAGCCTCCAGAGACCAGCTTGCCAGCCGGGGCAGTTGTGGCTGCAAAATTGATTATTATGTATGCTTTTCCAGAGTCCACTTTGTCTCTTGGTTAAAACGGAAAATGTGGTTTAGTTGAACCCCAGAGAGATGGTATAGCTAATATCGGTAGATTTGTTTTAAAAAAATGATAACGCCAAGTTGTAATCATTATATAGCGCAGTTTATTTTGCCCTTCAATAACAAAAATTTGAAAAAAAAAAAGTGTTTTGGGACCGCTTTGTCTCTTATTTGTTTTTCTTTTGTTTTCTGTTTTCTATTTTAGGTTGTGCTTTATGTATGGGTGACTGTGCCTTTAGCCTTGGAACAGAAGCCAACAATGTAGTCCAAGATTGGAAAAAATCAGTATAAAAATCTTCACCAAACCAACGGCAGTTTGGATGACAAAACTAAGTGTTGTATGGACCGCTATGTCAGCACATTGTCTTCTGACCCTACACGAAATGGGCAACTCTCTTGTTCGAAGCCTGAGGTACGTAATCCTAGCACGTTCTTTTTGTACAATAAAATGCCTAATTCAATCCCCTTTTGTCCCGTTATATCATTGTTTATACCCGCCCCCCTCTCTCTCTCTGCATGAACAGTTTGACAAGCATTTTAGCGGTAAGAATCATCTGGGGCAAAATGAGAAAGTAATCAGCAAAAATCTAGCTAGAAAGAGTTATCAGATTGGGAGAAAAAAGTGCAGTTTCCCCCGGTTTTTTAAGCTGAAGGGAAGCAAGGGATGGTGACATTAGGTATGACAAACAAGCATTGTTTGTGTGTGGGCGGGCGGGGGGGAGCAGTGGCGTAAACTTGTTCTGGGAACTGCGCGGGGGATGGAAGATTGTGGAAGGGTGACTTGCGCGGTCATCGGAATGTTAAAGACGGAGGGTCGTGAATTATTCTTCGAACATATCCAAACTGAAACCCCATACGTGTACTTTAGAAAGCATTAAAGGTCAAGGGTCACGCACTCCTTGTCATTGCAGTACAGCCACCAAAACAGCGTGTATGTCTCACTCTCTCATTCTGAGCTAAACGCCTTAGGATACCACAGGTCGCTGACATCAGTAACTACGGAGTTTATGTTCATGTTATGTAATGTATTACACTCCTGCGTTGTAGAACCTAGATCAGAGGCGTATTTATGACTTTAAAAAGTTAGCTCCCTTTTTTGCAATAATGAGAAGCCCGAAAAAATATTCACAATATGCCTTAATTTTTCTCACCCCGAATAAGTGGGGGAGGGGGTTCAATAGCCCCCCCCCCAGGATTTACGTCCGTGAGGAGTAGTATTTTCCTTGCTTTCGCCTTGCTTTTCCGTTTTGCCTGTTGTGTCTTGGTTCCAAGTTTTTATTTTCGGGGGCAAAAGTGCTTAGATCAGAATCTAAGCCCATCCTTCGAGGAACGGGAACTGCACTCAGGAAGATGAGTTTAATATCTCAGCATTGCGTGTTTCGCTTTCCAAAGTTAAAATTCTAATCTATTATTTGCTTTATATTCGTTTAAACGAAAACCACAGATGTCAAAGCGTTAATTGCTCGATCGGTTTCATCTCCAGGGACTTGCTGAGGTTTACGAGAGGCACGTGCTCAGCCTTGCGAGCACAATTTCTGGCGACTCTTAATCTTCTGGGGCAAAGGGCTTCAAGTGATGGCATAACCGGCTGCTATCGGTTCAGGGACTGGGGAGGAGGGGGTTCTGAACAATAGAGAAAGACCTTCGTACCCCGGATGTTGCCAGAGGATCGCTGGGATTCTCGCTAACAGTACTGATTGGGAATTCCCCTTATGTGTAAGACAGGAAATGTAGATAACCTTCAAATGCTCTACTCCAAAATACTGTGGAGTTTCTGCTTTGGCCGAACCCGACTTAAAAGTGGTTATTTTTACGTTAGGTCTTAAAAAGATTTTTTTCCTTGAAGTGAATTACAGATAATACACACTTAATTATATTTCTTACTTGCATGAAAGCTTGTCTTCTTTAAACTTCAGTAAATTGTGCCAGTGTACAGGTTATATTGCCAATCATAAAATGTCCAAGGTATTTGATCTTTGTCAGACAACCTCCCTCCCCGCCAGACAACACCCCCCTTCTTCATTTTCAATTACATGCACATTCAAGTGTTCCATGTGACGACGTTTGCTTTGTTTTGTGTAAATTATTCAAAATAGATATCCCTCTGATGGTTTCTGTGCTGCTTAAAAAGTAACGCCCCTGTAGTATTAATGGTACAACCAAATATCCGGGAAAGGTTAAAAGCCACGTCAATTCGACGTGACTGTAAAGTTGACTGACCCGTGCTGTAGGCTATAAATCTGCAGCGCCCTGGCCCTTCGCCTCAGTGTGGAGCTGGGTTTGCCGTCTCCTCACCGGATGCCCTACACCAACAAAAGGGAGTTCGCAAAATTATCTTGGTGGATCTTGCAGAGCAAAACACTCGTCGTTCACTCGTCGTTGTCAACTTAAGCATATTTGGGGGTTCAGTGCAGATTCAGTTTCTCTTCTTCCGTGAAAGTCTGTCTTTGGAAAAACTGGTCTTAGCATCGAAGAGGGGCAAACGGAAGAATGCAAGTCCGCCTGATCTTCGCTTTAGCCCTCCACATACTCACCGTAGCACAGGCGTGAGTATAAATCTTTCACTCTATTTTCTTACAGGTCAACAGAAATTGCTTTTCAATTTCGGACTGCGGGACTTTTAAAGAGCACCTCTAAGGAAGACATGTTTTCTCTGATTTTATCTGTTCAAATAAACACTCAAAGTGGACTTCCAAGTCGAACGCAGTGTCAGTTGTCTTCAGAACGTAACTAAAACAAGCTAAAAGGCTTTTTTTTTTCTGTTCATGCCAAGATGTGGATTCTGACTGTTGATTGCGTCCTGGGGAGAAAACAGAAAACGAGGGAAACCCACACTGCGTTTGTAGTGGATAAACCCTTGTGCATGCCAAACAATGGCTACAAACAATGGCTACATGCACTGTTTGGCATGCACAGGGGTTTATCCACTACATAATAAATACAGAGCGAGGGTTTCCCTGGTTTTCTCCGAATGACGCAATCAACATTCAGAATTCGCATCTTGGCATGAACAGAAAAAAGTCCCTTTTAGCTTGTTATACTTGAACTCTTAGGACAAATGACGACTGCGTTCGATTTGGGTGCTTCCACATTTATTTGAACAGACAAAATCAGCGAGAGAAAAACTTGTTTTCCTCAGGAGGTGCTCTTTAAATGTTCGATGGTTTCCTCTCAGACAGGCGAAATTAATGCCCACAGAAACGCTGATGTCTTTTCAAACGACTTCACCTCATCAACCTCCACACCCTTCACCTGTTGCCCCGGTCCCGTTTTATTAGCCCTCTTAAACGTATAAGAAAAGAAGTGAGTAAGTATGGATACACGATTTTTTTTCATTGGAAGTGCTAAAAGGTATATTGATGGGGGCGGATCCAGGGGGATGAAGGTCAAGCCCCCCTCCGCTCTCACATCAACATGATACTAATAAATAAGAACTAAATGAAATAATAATCACATTTTTATCAATTATTTGAAGAGATGACATCAGTAACAATGTAATGTATTACAATCGGACATCTAACGTGCCTGATCCCCAGAAAAAAATTCCTTGATGATCTGCCCAGTGCATCCATAAAACAAACCAAACAAAAGGTGTTTTTTCCCCGTAAAACATGCCAGTGAATTGTGTACCTACGGTTGTGCCTTTGCTAAGTTCATCAATCACGCCGTTCAGTCTCAAGGAGTTACAATAAAAAACCAGACGGCGTCCGCTGTCTTAGTAATCGGTAACTATCACCCCCCCCTGTGAAACTCCTCAAATTGCAGCTTTGTATATGCACCTGTTTCCGCACCTCGACCTGCATCAAGTCGGACTCCCGTTTCTCTCCCCAGTCAGCTGTTCCTTACACAGTATACGGTTGCCGCGCTCGGCCGCTCGCTTAACTTCTTATAAGGCGCCCTCATTTGATAGCCTTTCGTGATATCGATATCCGGCGTCAACGTGTGTACTACACAGTCAGTAAGTCAGACTTGACCGATAAGCCAGTCAGACCCCCTGTCGGTTATCGGTAGTTATTCATAATGGCATGTGAACGACATGATCTTGCAAAATGTATACAGAATTTCCACCAATCAAAAGAGACTTGGAACTTCCACAGATTAAAGTAGTTAGACTCGCAGACTCGTTCATTGTAATGGAGGTATGAACGATGTGCAAACAAGTCCGGCAACTTGATTGGCTGCCACCGTTTTTGGTAGATAAACTGATTCGCTGTGTACAAACGGCTGACAGATTCATTCGAGTCGGGATTTCTGAACTCACAGTAGAAAGTGGACACAAAAGGGCACGGCGCAACCTCAGTATTTGTTTTATAAAGCTTAAATTAAAAGTATCAAAACAGCGATACAGGCAAGTCTGTAAAACTAAATGTGCAAAATAATGGGTCATCACAGAAGCAGAATCAAATCCAACGAAAATTTACAAACGAGAGTCGCGATCAGAAAAATTCGAAAACCATTTTCTAAATCAAAAATTCTCCCAAAATCTACATAGGAAAAATATGTAGACCTTATCAAATGAAAATGAAATATATCTATATATATATATATATATATGATATATATTGAAGCAGAACAAAGATTTGAAATAAAACAAGCGATGGGGAAATAAAAACAATATATAATAAAAGGTAACTATGAAGAGTCCTTAGTGAATTGCCACTAAAATTGTTAAAATTAAAACTTAGAACAGCAAGTTGTATTACAATTGTATTGAAGCATACAGTATCCAGCAAATGTAAAAAGGGTACGTACATCGTTAGCTTATTGGAAAGTTAGTAAAATACAGGACACTAAACTAAAACTGTAAAACTAACTTTTGATATAATAAAAATAATTTTAAAACATAATCAGCTTGTAACAGATTTAAATGTGAAAGTGACTTCGCTTGTCTTTGGGCCGTAGAAAGTTTGTTCCATCCCAGGGTCTCAAGGTACTGAAAAGTGCACCAAGCAGCATCAGTCTTGGGATTAACGTACATATGTAATTATCCGTTAGACTTAGCACGGGTATCGGCAGAATGACATAGTTTCAGAAAGCGGGACTGGAGACATGGTGGACTCAGATTATAATGGCATTTGTACACTTTGATCAATCGATGTATCTGCCAACAAGCTGGCAATGATGACCATGAAAGTGCTTGTTATAATTCCTGAATATGTGTTCTAGGGTGAGCATCAAGAATTAAGCTCTGGCAAGACGGTGGTTGAATAGTTTGAGAAGCTTGCCAGTGTATAGACTAATCCGATTAGATGCCTTAACTGCGGTGGCACCGTACCCACATACGCATTCTTCTGCTTGACGCGCGCGTGCATTTGGCAAATCACGACACCCTATTGGTCGAGGAGGCATGTAACGCGCGCGTACCACCTGTCCACGAGCTTTGTGCCACCGAAGTAATGGCTTATAATTCTGGTGGTCGAATTACACTACAGGAACGTACACATCCCGACCAGGCAACATTACAGTAGTCGAATAAAGGCAAGATCATGGCACTTCTTATCGTTTTAAACAATGGTTTAGGAAGGCAGGGTCTAGCAGATCGTCGTAGAAATCCCATCCTCATGGACATTTCCTTAGCTGTGGCATCAGTATGATCAGACCAAGACATATGCCCATCCAGAATATTCCCGAGATACTTGTACGAATGAACTCTCGAATGAATATGTGAGTAGTATGTAGCTAGGATGGGAACCAAAAGTCATGAATTTAGTTTTACCAAAATTAAGCGTAAGTTTCTGGACCATCAACCACCACTTACCTAACTCATGGCAAAGCGCCAACATTTCAGGGGTCGTGCAATTAAACGTGATCATGGTTTCATCAGCATATATGCTCACTTTGGTTGCTGGGGTTGATACACGAAAGACGGCTGTTAATAAATATGATAAAGAGAAGGGAGCCAAGAATTGATCCTTATGGAATTCCAACTAGTGCCGCTGTTATCTTCCTGAGAGATGATTTTACACCATCTTGATTCAAGATCCTTGACTCCACCATCGTGTCACTTAGACAAATTTTATTAACAGTATCGAATGCTTTCTTAAGGTCCCCCCCCCAAATGGCTCCTGTTACCTTACCATCACACATATTAGTTAAATGGTCGGTAAATTCAAGGACTGCTTTTTGGTCTGAAACATGACTGCTCTGAAGTTAAAAACAAAGTCCCTCCTGTTGAGAAATGTAAAACAGCTGATCATTTACAGCTCTCTTGAGTATTGAGAGTTAGAGAGTTCGTCACGTATCCAAATCATACACAAAGACAGGTTCTGCTTACCTCCTCGAAGCCACTGTGGGACACCCACCATTGTTACGTGACTTGGCAAGGGTCTTTACCTTCCTGCGACGGTAT